>NW_027196272.1:0-99562 GCF_038502225.1 Cherax quadricarinatus | reverse complement strand
AGTTATCACTACATAATCACTACACAGCAGTCACAACTACTCAAAAATCATGGCTACACAGCATTCAAAACTACACAACACTCATCACTACATTCATCACTATAGAAACTTAATCACTTCATTACTATACCACAATCAAGAGCCCACAATCAATACTTCATCAGACGTATCATTCTACTAATATCTTTATAGTGTATTCATCGTTGCACAATCATCACTACACAAGTCATTGCAACACAATCACTTGCAATCTAACACAAGACTCATAACCACAAGAGTCACTACTAAACACTTCTCTTACTCAACAATTCACCACTACAAATCGTTTCTACAAAGCGATCATAACTACAAAACAGTTATCACTACATTAAAATATTCACTACACAACAATCAACACCACACAAAAATCATCACTACATAGTGACCACTACACATATCACTACAGTACATTAATCACTACATTATAATTACTACACAGCAGTCATCACTACAGAAGTCGTTACTACATAAGAGTCTTCACTACTGAAGAGCCATCAATAAACATTTATCACTACACAACATTCATCACTGCACAGTCACTTCATTAGTCAACCCTATACAACAATCATTACAACATAAGTCATCACTACACTACAATCTTTCACTATAAAACAGTCATCACCAAATTCATCACTACAGAACAATTGTCATTAAATATTGATCACTACACAAAAAATATCATTAAAAATTCATCACTACACAACAATTGTCATTAAATATTCATGTCTACGCAAGTCGCCACTGTATAATCTTCACAACAATCACTACACAGACTTCACTACACAAGTCATCACTACAATATAGTTATCACTGAAAAATAATCACTAAACAGCAGTCATCACTACACACCAATCATTACTACTACATGTCATCACTGAACAACAGTTATCACTACTACATGTCATCACTGAACAAGTTATCACTACTACATGTCATCACTGAACAACAGTTATCACTACTACATGTCATCACTGAACAACAGTTATCACTACTACATGTCATCACTGAACAACAGTTATCACTACTACATGTCATCACTGAACAACAGTTATCACTACTACATGTCATCACTGAACAACAGTTATCACTACTACATGTCATTACTGAACAACAGTTATCACTACTCGCGAGTTATTATACACAACATTTATCACTACACAAGCACTTCATAAATCAACCCTATACAACAATCAACACTACATAATTCATTACTTCACTACAATCATTCACTATACAACTGTTATCACTACACATCTGATATCACTACATAGGTCAGCACTGTACAACAGATATAACTGCACAACAATAATCACTACACAAGTAATCACTACACAATCATCACTACATAACAGTCATCATTTCACCATCCTTATTACACCTTATTCTCTACACCAGATTCATCGCTAGCCCACAATCATCTCTGCGTAAGTCATCACTACACAGTCATAGCTAAATGTTCATTAATGCACCACAATCAAGAGCCCACAATTTTTATTTCTCCAGTCATATCACTATACCAATATCTCCATCATATTCATCACTAAACAATTATCACTACACATGTGATCACTACACAAGTCATCACTGCACAAATCATCACTACATAAGCCATCACAACACAATCACTTCATAATCATTACTACACAACATTCATAGCTTCCCAAGAATCATCACTAGTCAGGTATCAGGTATTGTAATATATTCTGAAGGAATACAATAAGTATTAGTTCCGGTTACTTTCCAAGCAATACCCCTGTGGCAGAGGTGATAAAGCATCGGACTGCCAATTCAAGGACCCGGGTTCGATTCCCTCGTCCACCCTCCTGTGTATTCCGAGAGTTATATATCTAAAGAGAGTTTCCGGATTATTGTCACTAATTGACAATGAAGTTCCTGAACTCTGAGGTGGTGGATGATCTTCTCCGTACAGAGAACAAGGTTCTTGGGAATGGAACCTTCGGTGAGGTTCTTCTGGTAAGCTACCATAACGAACCAGCAGCTCTCAAGGTTTCTAAATCTCGACAAAAGAAAATAAAGGATAAATACTTACGCCATCTACCTAACTTTCTCAATGAAGCGGAGATTCTTCATTGCTTACAAGGCGCCGGTGGTGCCTCATTACTTCATGGAGTCCACGTTAACCCTCCAGCTCTACTCATGCAGTACAAAGGCAGCCAAAGCCTCCTCGATGTAATAAAAGATCCGGAATTTGACCTCCTCGCAGTCGGGCTGGAAATCGGCAAGCAGTTATAGCAGATTCATGATGCAGGCTATATTCATAACGATATTAAAGAAGATAACATAATTGTCGATTGCTCACCCGAGGCTCCGGACGTCAGCATCATAGATTATGGAATGTCCTGCCTCAACGGTAAAATCATCTCCTTGAAAGGCAACCATGAGGACTTTCCTTGGTATGCTCCAGAGATTCTCCGCCACAAGCCATCCACCCGTGCAAGTGATGTGTTCTCCTACGGATTTGTCATGTCAGTAATCCTGGATGCTGTGGATCCTCATCCTCAAGGCCTGGATCACCTGGTCAATCAAGCCATGAACAAGGATCCAAGCCGACGGCTAAGTCTCCCCGTTCTCCTCAGACGTATGAAGAAATGTCTTCAACTGACACAAGATGAAGACTAGGATTCTGAAGACGAAGAAGAAACACTAGGCAGAGAAGAAGAAAATAAGGAAGAGTTTGAAAAGGAAGAAGGAAAGAACACAGGCCAGAAACTTGGAAGAAAAAAGCGTGAAAGAAAAGGAAAAGGAAAGCGAGGTAAAGGAGGATGCCGAAAATGATAATAACACACAAAAAAAAAAAAAAAAAATTAGAATCAGTATCGACAAGATGTTGTGATGACTGTTGTGTAGTTAAGATTGCTTTGTAGAAACCCTTGTGTAGTGATGAATTGTTGAGTAGGGATATTGTTAAGTAGTGACTGTTGTGGTGATGAGTGTTGTGTAATGTTTGTTGGGAAAAGATGATTGCTGTGTAGTGACGATTAACAAGTGATTGCGTTGTGATGACTTGTATAGTGATGAGTAGTGATTGTGTAGTGAAGAATATGATAGATACTGGTATAATGATATGTCTGAACAAGTAATGATTGTGGTGTAGTAATGAATGTTTAGTTCTGACTGCAGTGATGACTTATGTAGGGTTGAGTGTGGGCTAGTGATGAGTCTGGTATAGTGATGATTGTGTAGTGATGGCTGTTGTTTAATGATAACTGCGTTACAGAGATGACTTGTGTGGTGATGACGGTTTTATAGTGGCGATTTTTGTAGTGGTGACTTGTGCAGTGATTACTGTTGTGTAGCTATTGCTGTTGTGCAGTGATGACCTGTATAGTGATATCTATTGTGTAGTGATGACAGATGTGTAGTGAATGACTATAGTGTAGTGATGACTTATGTAGTGATAATTGTTGAATAAAGTTGACTTATGAAGTGATTCTGTAGTGATGACTTTTCAGTAATGATGACTGTTGTTCACTGACGAATTAGGAAGTGATTACTGATATGTAGTATTGCTGTGTAGCGATTATTATGTAGTGATAACTACATTGTAGTGATGACATGTGTAGTGATGACTTGTATTCTTGAATATTTAGTGATGATTTTTGTGTAGTGATGAATATTTAATGATGATTGTTGTGTAGTGATGAGTTTCTTGATAATAGTTGTGTAGTAATAACTTATGAAATGATGATTGTTGTGTAGTGGTGATTTAATTAGTGATGATAGTTATACATTGTTGATTGTTTTAGTGTAATGATGACTGTTGTGTAGTTATGAGTGCTTTGTAGAAACAACTGTGTAGTGATGAATTGTTGAGTAGGGATATTGTTTACTAGTGATTTATGTAGTTATAAGTACTGTGTAATGTCTACTGAGAAAATGAGAATCTTGTGTAGCGACGATTAACAAGTGGTTGTATTGTGATGACTTGTGTAATGATAATAGTGTAGTGATGAATATGATGGAGAAATACTGGCATAGTGATATGTCTAATGAAATAATGATTGTGGGATTTTTGATTGTGGTGCAGTAATGAATGTTTAGTTATGACGGTGTAGCGATAACTTATGCAGGGATGATTGTGGGCTAATAATGAGTCTGGTGTAGTGAGCGAGATGTAGTAATGATTGTGTAGTGATTACTGTTGAGTTGTTATATTTATTGTGCAGTGATGACCTGTGTAGCCATAACTGTTGTGTAGTGATGGCAATTGTTTAGTGAATGACTGTAGTATTGTAATGACGTATGTAATGGTAATTGTTGAACTGGATTGGTTTATGAAGTGATTGTATGATTGTATAGTGATGAATCTTGGGTAGTGATGAATGCTGAGTACTGATGACTGATGAGTAATGACGACTGTTGTGCAGTGACGACTTATGTAGTGATGAATTCTGTGTAGTGATTATCGTGTAGTGATGACTTGTGTGGGGATGACTCGTGACATATATAGTAATGACTCTATATTTATGCACCTATCGTGTAGTTGTAGAGTCTTATTGTAGCCAACTGGTCCAGTGGCTAACGCGTCTGTCTGGAGTTTCATGACTCTCTGACCGCGGGTTCTATCCCCACCCGTGGTATGGTTTGTTGGCAGTCGTGTCATTAAGATTTCGTGAGTCAGGAAAGGCTGTTAGAGAAGCAGGAACGGGTAGTCTGGTAGTCGTGGTAGAGTTGGAGGTTAAAGAGACAGATGAGCAACAGGGATGTCATGAAGCAAACCATACCACGGGTGGGGATAGAACCCTGATCGCGGGTTCTATCCCTACCCGTGGTATGGTTTGTTTGCAATCGTGTCATTACGATTTTATGAGTCATGTCATGAAGTATTGGGTCTCAGGTTGGTCTCTAAATGGAATGAAGGTTATAGCTGCAACACATGCATCCATAACTTTAACAACATTCTTCGTTTAGAAGGCTATTAACACAGACCTTCTTGTCTTGAACACAAAAGCCTTTGCTGGGTTCGCATTGCGAACCCAGCAATGCTGGAGCTTCATCTGTGCAAACGTTTACCAGCGATTCTTACACAAGTTCATTTTCATCAAAGACGTTCGTTACCACTTCAAAGAAATTTGTTGATGTGACACAATATCACTTCCTCCTCCACGCTGTCGCCTGAATACTGTGTGTGTATAAAATGTATTTTAGTTTCCCAACATATATACTGCATATACGCAAGACAATTGAGCAAACGTTTCCCCTACGCAGTAGACTCCATCAGTTCAAAACAGAAGTTGCAAATATGAAGACAGCAGGAGTGGAAAGGTAAAGGTGATATGATCAGTCTATCAACCTAGAAGGAGTAGTTTGAGGTGGTCAGTGTAGTCTGACGTATTCATCTTCATAATCTTGAGCTGTGGGAAGAGACCACCTCAAACTTCCTTCAAGGTAGATGGACTGATCACATCTTTACTTCTCCACTGCATCTTCTGTCTATATATCTGCAATTTCTGTATTCGACTGATGAAGCATACTGTTATGGCTGTAGGATATTATGAAAGGCAGAGTACTCACCTGCGTTTACTCTCGCTTCGCCTCGAGTAACAACAGCAACCACTGTTCACAGCTATAAACACCGTGTATTCCTCTTTTTCTAAATTACTTTGTATCATCACAGGTGGTATCGTTAAAATACAAAGATTATCTCATAATCCAAGCTATTTACAAATCCAACCTATCTGGAGGTTTAACTACTCTTCTGGAACGCCTGAGATATGGAGTGTTGGCACTGTCCTGAGGGGCAACTTCTCCTCTCACCTTGCTGTGTTCACTATCAAACCTTCCTGGAGTGTCTTCCTGCATACTAACCTGATCCTCAAATTTATTACCACAAGTATCTGTTGTGGGCAGTTCCTCTGACCATAATGGTGCCCTGTTCCTATACTGGCCAGTAATTACCAACCATCTCCTTACAGTTTCTGGTATTAATGTAATTAGTGTTTTCTCTTCATCACTCCTGAACCTTGACGTTAGTTGATCTGAATGTCTTTTCCATATTAGATTCCCAAAACTTCTAACTTTCACCTTATAATTCCTAACCCCTAATACCTCCACAATCTTCCATTCTACCCAAGGGTCAATTTTCCCAAAATTCCTGGAATACACAGCATCATCAACTTTAAATTGTTTGTCATCCCCCTGAAGGTCACCAGCAGACATGTTAAATGATTTGTCTTCTTTGACGTGACGTTTGACAGCGGTTACTGGAACTTTAAAACTCCTATTAAACATTATTTCTGCTGGTGTCATATTAGTGGATGAATGAACCGTTTTCCTCTGGTTATATAAGAACCTACATAGTCTGGTACTGAGAGATCCTTTTGTAAGTTTGTGTAACCCTTTCTTCACTGTCCGTACTGCCTCTGCCAGACCATTTGATGATGGATGGTGTGGGGCTCGAGTAATATGTTCAATACTATTCCTAACAAAAAAAAAGCTTCCGGTTCTTGTGATACAAAATATTGCAGCATTATCTGACACAACTGTCTGGTAACCAAAAATTACAAAAGGATTTCCTCAGCAATTCACTAGTAACTGTGGATGTCATAGAACTAGTGACGTGTACATCTAAGAATTCTGAAAAGGAATCCACAATTACCAAAAAATATATCCCCCTCCAGTGGGCCTGCATAATCTACGTGAATTCTAGACCAAGGTTTCCCAGTGATGGGCCACGATAGTACAGGAGTTGACACTGGCTTAAAAATTTTAAAACAAATATAACAATTCTTGGCCACTTCTGCAATATCTTAATCAATTTTTGGCCACCAGACCCACTTCCTAGCTTCTGAGTTGATGGCATTGATACCAGTATGGCCAACATGTATGTGCTCTAATATCTTACATCTTAATTCTACTGACACTAACAATCTATTCCTGTACAATAATGCATCCTTATGAATAATCAGATCTGATTTGACTGAAGTATAGTCAGATAAAGGTACACTGTTTTTATACCATCCATCTATAACATTATTGATTACTTGGGATAACACAGCATCTTTCCCACTATGTTCTATGATGCCTTCAAAGGACAAATTTTGGAAGTCTAGAGACTTTGCTAGTCTTACATATTCCATAGGTGTACCTGACTCTAAACTGTGATCTTCAAACGGCAATCTGAATAATGAATCTCCAAAAACAGTTTCCTTGCCAGCTTTGAATAACAGTTCATAATCATACTGAGCTAATAACAACCCAACGCTGAATTCTGGCAATTGCATTTATTGGAATCTATTTCCTTTTTCCAAACAAACCCAGCAATGGTTTTTGATCTGTACGAGCCACAAACTTTCTCCCTAGCAAAAAATATCTGAATTTCTTAACAACAAACTCTAAAGTTAGACCTTCTTTATCAAGCTGAGAATAATTCCGTTCTGCTGGAGAAAGTTTCTAACTAGCAAAATACACAGATTTTTCCTGAACATTTACCTCCTGGACTAAGACACATCCAGCACCTGCAGAAGAAGCATCAACTTCAAGTATTAACGGAAGTTCTCCTGTAAAATTAGTCAGCAAAGCTGAACAATCTAATTTTTTTTAATTATTTGTACAGCGTCCTCTTCTACTGAAGACCATTCAAAAGTAGCCCTCTTTTTCAATTAATCATAAAATGGTGCCAAAATTACAGAAAAAATTTTGATGAACCTACAATAATATGCCACCATCCCCACAAAGGACTGAATTTTACATCTGTACACAGGTGATGGTAACTTTACAGTAGCCTCAATTTTCTTAGATGGTTTAATACCTTCCCCTGAAATTTCATACCACAGATATTCAATAGACCTGGTTGTCAACACTTAGTCCTATTCAGTGCTACATTAAACTCTTGTAAAATATTCAATACCTGCCTGAGTCTTGCATCATGTTAAGTTTCTGTGGCACCACATATTATATCATCCAAATAGGATGCTACACCTTCTAATTTAACCAACAACTGGGGAAATAAATCTTTCGAAAATACCAGGAGATGAGGAAAGTACGAAAGGTAGTCTCTTATATTTAAACAGTCCTTTATGGGTATTAATTACTTAAAACTGGTTGGCTCCTCTCATCTACAGGTGTCTGTAAATAAGCATATTTTAAATTTAATTATGTAAATATCTTGGCCTTGTCCACTACGGATAACAGTTCTTCAATCCCGGGTACAGGATATCTTTCACAATGAAGTTGTTGATTTACGTATTTAAAATCCCCATATATCCTCACGGACTTAAAGTCAGCCTTTAATACAGATACAATAGTTACAGACGAATCACTATGGGAAATAGACTCCAGAATCCTTTTTTGTACTAATGTTTCTAATTCTCCCTCAATCATTTTTGTAAAAGAATGGCACCGGCCTCCCTTTCACAAACTTAGGGACAGCATAATTTTTCACATGAACTGTGGCTTAGATAGGTTTACTAGGATATACCTTAAAATTGTCTAACATTTATTCAGCATTGTTTAGTTTGTTAATTTTTGTAGATTCATCTATTCCAGCAAGGTAAATCCCTACCTTTTTCATGAGGTCTTTTCCACACAAGTTACTATTATTGGACTTCACTACGTAAAATACTTCTGACACCTCTAAGTTATTATAGCTTACCTGCCAAACCACCTTTCCCAAAAAGTTTACTCTCCAAATATCATATGCAGTTACCTTCCTAGAACATGGTTTAATGTGCCCTTTCACTGCCTCTACCCAGTCTTTGGGTAATGTCGAGATGGACGCTCCACTGTCAGTCTCAAAAGGCACCTTGTTCCCAGTTCAAAAGGTTTTCAAAAATTTTTGCATTTTGCATACTTTGTAAATATAAATTTTCTGCCACTAAGTTAGGGAAATAAACTTCATGCACCACTACCATGAATAACTAGTCCCAAATTTATAGTTCACAACCAACGCTTTTAAGTCGGTATACAATTCATGCAAGGATTCATCATGTCGTTTATTCCTTTGCTGAAATGCCAACAGACTGTGGTAGTTGGCTGGTTTCACTGCATAATAACTTTTCAGGGCCGCTACCAAGTTGTCATAACTCTGTGTGTGGCAACTCTGGCGCTCACACATTACGTAAAACACTTAGTTTCTGATCCCAGGGACACTAGCAAGAAGGTAATCTTGTTATCTTGCTCTTCTGTTTCCAAGTGAGCGAAATTGGCTTCCAACAAACTTAGCCAGAGCTCCAAAGAAGTCTTACGGGGGTCGAAAGGCTCCAACCTTCCCTATGACGCCGCCGCCATGTTCACCCACGTGTTGCTGCTGCTGTAGTCTTACAATAATCATCACTCTGCTGCAGCGTCCTGGGCTGCCAGTATCCCTACTACTTCAGGTTACATGGTCCCACTATCCTTGGCTCTGATGATCCCATCCTCATTGCCACTACCTTACCTTTCTCATAACCAATCTAGGTAAATTACCCCAAGACACTACTAAAGTTACCTTCAAACTTCATAATGAGACAACAGCAATGAATCGACTGACAAACATACTGACGAATGTATTAATAATTTTCTAAAAAAAAAAAACTCTATGAAAAGCACTGCCCTAAAGAACTAAACAAATCACAGCTAAGAGACAGAACAGTCCCTGGCTAACATTCACAGCTAAGAGACAGAACAGTCCCTGGCTAACATTCACAGCTAAGAGACAGAACAGTCCCTGGCTAACATTCACAGCTAAGAGACAGAACAGTCCCTGGCTAACATTCACAGCTAAGAGACAGAACAGTCCCTGGCTAACATTCACAGCTAAGAGACAGAACAGTCCCTGGCTAACATTCACAGCTAAGAGACAGAACAGTCCCTGGCTAACATTCACTGCTAAGAGACAGAACAGTCCCTGGCTAACATTCACTGCTAAGAGACAGAACAGTCCCTGGCTAACATTCACAGTTAAGAGACAGAACAGTCCCTGGCTAACATTCACTGCTAAGAGACAGAACAGTCCCTGGCTAACATTCACTGCTAAGAGACAGAACAGTCCCTGGCTAACATTCACAGTTAAGAGACAGAACAGTCCCTGGCTAACATTCACAGTTAAGAGACAGAACAGTCCCTGGCTAACATTCACTGCTAAGAGACAGAACAGTCCCTGGCTAACATTCACTGCTAAGAGACAGAACAGTCCCTGGCTAACATTCACAGTTAAGAGACAGAACAGTCCCTGGCTAACATTCACAGCTAAGAGACAGAACAGTCCCTGGCTAACATTCACAGTTAAGAGACAGAACAGTCCCTGGCTAACATTCACAGTTAAGAGACAGAACAGTCCCTGGCTAACATTCACAGTTAAGAGACAGAACAGTCCCTGGCTAACATTCACAGCTAAGAGACAGAACAGTCCCTGGCTAACATTCACAGCTAAGAGACAGAACAGTCCCTGGCTAACATTCACAGCTAAGAGACAGAACAGTCCCTGGCTAACATTCACAGCTAAGAGACAGAACAGTCCCTGGCTAACATTCACAGCTAAGAGACAGAACAGTCCCTGGCTAACATTCACTGCTAAGAGACAGAACAGTCCCTGGCTAACATTCACAGCTAAGAGACAGAACAGTCCCTGGCTAACATTCACAGCTAAGAGACAGAACAGTCCCTGGCTAACATTCACAGTTAATAGACAGAACAGTCCCTGGCTAACATTCACAGTTAAGAGACAGAACAGTCCCTGGCTAACATTCACAGCTAAGAGACAGAACAGTCCCTGGCTAACATTCACAGTTAAGAGACAGAACAGTCCCTGGCTAACATTCACAGTTAAGAGACAGAACAGTCCCTGGCTAACATTCACAGTTAAGAGACAGAACAGTCCCTGGCTAACATTCACAGTTAAGAGACAGAACAGTCCCTGGCTAACATTCACAGTTAAGAGACAGAACAGTCCCTGGCTAACATTCACAGCTAAGAGACAGAACAGTCCCTGGCAAACATTCACAGTTAAGAGACAGAACAGTCCCTGGCTAACATTCACAGTTAAGAGACAGAACAGTCCCTGGCTAACATTCACAGTTAAGAGACAGAACAGTCCCTGGCTAACATTCACAGTTAAGAGACAGAACAGTCCCTGGCTAACATTCACAGCTAAGAGACAGAACAGTCCCTGGCTAACATTCACAGTTAAGAGACAGAACAGTCCCTGGCTAACATTCACAGTTAAGAGACAGAACAGTCCCTGGCTAACATTCACAGTTAAGAGACAGAACAGTCCCTGGCTAACATTCACAGCTAAGAGACAGAACAGTCCCTGGCTAACATTCACAGTTAAGAGACAGAACAGTCCCTGGCTAACATTCACAGCTAAGAGACAGAACAGTCCCTGGCTAACATTCACAGAAGAGACAGAACAGTCCCTGGCTAACATTCACAGCTAAGAGACAGAACAGTCCCTGGCTAACATTCACAGCTAAGAGACAGAACAGTCCCTGGCTAACATTCACAGCTAAGAGACAGAACAGTCCCTGGCTAACATTCACAGCTAAGAGACAGAACAGTCCCTGGCTAACATTCACAGCTAAGAGACAGAACAGTCCCTGGCTAACATTCACAGCTAAGAGACAGAACAGTCCCTGGCTAACATTCACAGCTAAGAGACAGAACAGTCCCTGGCTAACATTCACAGTTAAGAGACAGAACAGTCCCTGGCTAACATTCACAGCTAAGAGACAGAACAGTCCCTGGCTAACATTCACAGTTAAGAGACAGAACAGTCCCTGGCTAACATTCACAGTTAAGAGACAGAACAGTCCCTGGCTAACATTCACAGCTAAGAGACAGAACAGTCCCTGGCTAACATTCACAGCTAAGAGACAGAACAGTCCCTGGCTAACATTCACAGTTAAGAGACAGAACAGTCCCTGGCTAACATTCACAGTTAAGAGACAGAACAGTCCCTGGCTAACATTCACAGCTAAGAGACAGAACAGTCCCTGGCTAACATTCACAGTTAAGAGACAGAACAGTCCCTGGCTAACATTCACAGTTAAGAGACAGAACAGTCCCTGGCTAACATTCACAGCTAAGAGACAGAACAGTCCCTGGCTAACATTCACAGCTAAGAGACAGAACAGTCCCTGGCTAACATTCACAGTTAAGAGACAGAACAGTCCCTGGCTAACATTCACAGCTAAGAGACAGAACAGTCCCTGGCTAACATTCACAGTTAAGAGACAGAACAGTCCCTGGCTAACATTCACAGTTAAGAGACAGAACAGTCCCTGGCTAACATTCACAGCTAAGAGACAGAACAGTCCCTGGCTAACATTCACAGCTAAGAGACAGAACAGTCCCTGGCTAACATTCACAGTTAAGAGACAGAACAGTCCCTGGCTAACATTCACAGTTAAGAGACAGAACAGTCCCTGGCTAACATTCACAGCTAAGAGACAGAACAGTCCCTGGCTAACATTCACAGCTAAGAGACAGAACAGTCCCTGGCTAACATTCACAGTTAAGAGACAGAACAGTCCCTAGCTAACATTCACAGCTAAGAGACAGAACAGTCCCTGGCTAACATTCACAGCTAAGAGACAGAACAGTCCCTGGCTAACATTCACAGTTAAGAGACAGAACAGTCCCTGGCTAACATTCACAGTTAAGAGACAGAACAGTCCCTGGCTAACATTCACAGCTAAGAGACAGAACAGTCCCTGGCTAACATTCACAGCTAAGAGACAGAACAGTCCCTGGCTAACATTCACAGTTAAGAGACAGAACAGTCCCTGGCTAACATTCACAGTTAAGAGACAGAACAGTCCCTGGCTAACATTCACAGCTAAGAGACAGAACAGTCCCTGGCTAACATTCACAGTTAAGAGACAGAACAGTCCCTGGCTAACATTCACAGTTAAGAGACAGAACAGTCCCTGGCTAACATTCACAGCTAAGAGACAGAACAGTCCCTGGCTAACATTCACAGCTAAGAGACAGAACAGTCCCTGGCTAACATTCACAGTTAAGAGACAGAACAGTCCCTAGCTAACATTCACAGTTAAGAGACAGAACAGTCCCTAGCTAACATTCACAGTTAAGAGACAGAACAGTCCCTGGCTAACATTCACTGCTAAGAGACAGAACAGTCCCTGGCTAACATTCACTGCTAAGAGACAGAACAGTCCCTGGCTAACATTCACAGTTAAGAGACAGAACAGTCCCTGGCTAACATTCACTGCTAAGAGACAGAACAGTCCCTGGCTAACATTCAGCATCCTCAAATCCTTAAATATAAAGCATCTATATGAAAAACAGTACAGAATGGGTCAAATAACCAGAGACCAAACAAAACGTTACTCATCAATCCTAACCAGACTGATAAGAAGGGCAAAAAAAATTGTACTATGAGAACAGATTGTCCAACTTGCACATGAACAGGTAACACAGATACATGGACAGGTAACACAGACAGATGTACAGGTAACACAGATACATGGACAGGTAACACAGACAGATGTACAGGTAACACAGATACATGGACAGGTAACACAGACAGATGTACAGGTAACACAGATATATGGACAGGTAACACAGACAGATGTACAGGTAACACAGATATATGGACAGGTAACACAGATACATGGAAAGGTAGCAGAGATACTTCCATCCTGTGGGAGACCACAGGATGGAAGTGGGAGTGTTCTCGGAGACCACAGGATGGAAGTGGGAGTGCTCTGGGAGACCAAAGCATGGAAGTGGGAGTGCTCTAGGAGACCACAGGACGGAAGTGGGAGTGCTCTGGGAGACCAAAGCATGGAAGTGGGAGTGCTCTAGGAGACCACAGGACGGAAGTGGGAGTGCTCTGGGAGACCAAAGCATGGAAGTGGGAGTGCTCTAGGAGACCACAGGACGGAAGTGGGAGTGCTCTGGGAGAGTACAGGATGGAAGTGGGAGTGCTCTGGGAGAGTACAGGATGGAAGTGGGAGTGCTCTGGGAGACCACAGGATGGAAGTGGGAGTGCTCTGGGAGAGTACAGGATGGAAGTGGGAGTGCTCTGGGAGACCACAGGACGGAAGTGGGAGTGCTCTGGGAGAGTACAGGATGGAAGTGGGAGTGCTCTGGGAGAGTACAGGATGGAAGTGGGAGTGCTCTGGGAGAGTACAGGATGGAAGTGGGAGTGCTCTGGGAGACCACAGGATGGAAGTGGGAGTGCTCTGGGAGAGTACAGGATGGAAGTGGGAGTGCTCTGGGAGACCACAGGATGGAAGTGAGAGTGCTCTGGGAGAGTACAGGATGGAAGTGGGAGTGCTCTGGGAGACCACAGGATGGAAGTGGGAGTGCTCTGGGAGAGTACAGGATGGAAGTGGGAGTGCTCTGGGAGAGTACAGGATGGAAGTGGGAGTGCTCTGGGAGAGTACAGGATGGAAGTGGGAGTGCTCTGGGAGAGTACAGGATGGAAGTGGGAGTGCTCTGGGAGACCACAGGATGGAAGTGGGAGCACTCTGGGAGAGTAACGGGTTGGTGTAGAAGTGCTCTGGAATAGTACAAGATGGGTAATGGAGTGCTCTGGAAGAGTACAGGAGCGAAAGAGGAGCACATTAGAAAAGTACAGGATTGGTATTAGAGAACAATTGAAGTCGTAGTAGTAGTGGATGTAACTTTTCGATAATATATGAAGACGGTGATCATTTTTTTGAGAATAACTTTTGCTAATACTCTAGAAAAGGCGATTAAGGAGGATTCAAAGGCATTTTGTGCATAAGATTTTTCATTTTATACTGTTACCTACTTACACTTTATTGGTGTATTGTTTGTTACGCCTCGACTAAGTTCGTGGAGAGCGAAACGTTGCAGTAATAAAATGTTACATTAGTTGCATATGTGATCTTGTACCAAACATTGTCTGTAATTTTGTTGCGTGAAGGGAAAAGAAAACCTAAAGTGTAATTCACCTTTCTCATCCTTCAATTTCAGTATTTCATTTAAAAATCAAGGAAAATGGGCCTTAAATTGTTACATGAAAAAGTCTAATATTTACCACTTAACTGGCAGCGACAGACGCTTCCAAGCTCCGTACTTTACTCCAACAACCAGAGTCTACCAATGTTCCTATGATGACCTAGTTGCAGGCAGAAGTGCACTAACTAACGTAGCATCCAGAATGACCCAAGATTGCCAAGAGTGAAACCTACAACTCGAGTAAAACGACTGCTCCGCAAACCCAAAGCAACACTTCGCTTTGTATGAATATAGCTTCTTAACCACAACAACTTCTACTACTCTTGTATTACTATGAAGCGTAAGGTTAGAGTAAACAGCACCAGGACCAGCAAGAAAATACTGAAAAATCGACTATTCAACTTGTTTACCCAGGACGCCGACTCCCCTTCCACCCCTCTCAACACCGCCCAGGGCGACGCAACAACAATAACACCAAACATGGCTGCCTCCCCCTCAGCCTCTTTCTTCTCCGGATTCAGCCTACCACGTAGTCTCAGGTATCATCAATGATCAAGACACCCTTAAGTCGTACATCTCCACCTTAATTACAGAAAATATGAATCTTGGTGAAACGCTAACTAAATAAGACACCAGGATGACACACCTCGAGAACAAAATCTTCAGTCTTGAACAAAATTTATCACTATCTGGAATGACTAACTTTGGCAAGACCCTCCAGTCATAGATAGCCACACAGAACAAATAACATCTCTTAATACAAAGGTTGAGGAAGCAGTAAAAGAGTGGAAGAACAACTTGGATAACCAGTTCAGAGACTACTTTTCGCTCCAAGAGGATAAAACTTAGCAAGAAAAATGATCAGACGCAGTAATAGCAGTCCTCATTTTCCCAGTGATATGACCCAAGCAAACAGTAAAGAAATTACTCTCCAGATCATACAGGGCCAAACAAGTGTTATTGTACCAGTGACAGAAATAAAGGAAGCTAGATTACTAGGATCCCATGGAAGAAAAAGTGTTATGATTAGATTTCACTGACATGACTGGAAAAAAGACCTAATTAGCGCATCTATTAAAGCAAGAAAAGAGAGATACATAAACGAGTGTCTAATCAAAAAACGGCAGAACCTCCTGTACAGAATCAGAAAACTTAAGCGAGAGAATGCTGACAAAATGCACCAATGCTTCCCAAGGGACGGGAAAATTCTAGTGAGGAGAACAAATGTAGACCAATTGTATACTATCACAAATGAGAATAAATTTTCACGATTCCTTCGGGATACTAATCTTACAGAGACTAATTAAACAATGTCCAAACCAAAAGCCTACGTGTAGTGTGTTTTGCTCCATTATTGTACAAATTTCACGGTACTATTTCTTAATCAAAATCAACTACCTCAGTGTATGTGATTTTACTAGAGAGAATTAGCCACCTAATGCTATGTATTTTTCTTAAATTAATATTACTTGCTCAAACTTTGTTCAATAAATACTATCTGTCCATTTTACAACCCCATATTCTAAATACTATTAATTACTATTACTTGCTAAAAATTTGTTTAAAACCATAATTACTATTAATCCATTTTACTTTTGTACATTTTTTACATATTATTAATTACCATTACTTGCTATAAACTTGTTTTAATACAACATTTACTATCAGTCCATTCTACTTTATACAATTAATCATTTTATTCTCTTACTTTTAAATACTTTATATTACCTTTATAAGTTCTAATATTACTACCAGTTCAATATTACCTTTATAAGTTCTAATATTACTACCAGTACAATATTACCTTTATAAGTTCTAATATTACTACCAGTACAATATTACCTTTATAAGTTCTAATATTACTACCAGTTCAATATTACCTTTATAAGTTCTAATATTACTACCAGTTCAATATTACCTTTATAATCTCTAATATTACTACCAGTACAATATTGAATCATAATAGTTAATAAAAATATAATACTTGCAACAGAAATTATTTTTTTTATATTTTTTAATTAATATTACTTAAATTTTGTTAAGCACCATATTTACTTTCAGTCCATTTTACTTTAGAACAATTTTCAGTTTACCGTTACTTGCTTGCTATTATAAACTATTATTATAGACCTGATAATCAGTGCAATATTATATTGTCAAGCTTGTGCTATAATAACAGTTAACATAATCCCTGTATTTTATAATTACTTATTTTATTCTGCTATTTTAAACTATTATTTTTGTTATCTCTTATTTCTTTATAACTACCATTACTAGCAGACTTTTAATTTAATCATCACTTCCAGTATTAAGCAATTTTATTGTGTTCAGTAAACTTCTGTACTAAATCTACAACTGTTGTCAAACTCTAATCTATAACCGTTCAATATTAAATCATCAAATCTGTATCATAATAAGAGTAAACTGTATCTCTGTATTTTTTAGAACTACTTGTAAGAATCCATTATCTAGTAAGATAAAATTAGTTTAGTATCAATATTATTAAGTTTAACATAATACTTTATTCAAAAGTCTAGTTGTAGAGTCACTCTCATTCTTGTGATTACAAACATTGATCCTGATATCAACCTTTTATTAAATGACTTACACGAATCGAACAGCAACTGGAATTATTTTACAGCAGACCAAGCAAAGACATTACTCAGAACCAACAATAACATAACTATCTTCAATTACAATGTCAGATTTTTGAGCAAGCATTAAGATGACCTCACAGCATTACTCAGTTCCCTTCATACCAGTATGTCAACCATCACACTCACAGAAACCTGGCTAAAGCCTGGTACTACAGATGTTTATGTCATTCCTGGTTACACAACCATACACAACTGAAGGAGAGAACAGCAAGGGGATGGAACAGCTATTTACTACTCAGATCAACTTGAATGTATCAATAATTCTTTGACAAGGAATGAACATGGAGAATACATTATAGCTAAATTTAAATCCAAAGATCTGCAAAAACTCCTCACAGTGATAAACATCTACAGAGTACTACAGTCAAACATTTACCATTTTAGTGAAAAGTTAGGAAACATGATAACTGATGCACATATGAACAAAGACCACTTACTGCTCTCAGGAGATTTCAATATAAATCTACTACATGGCCAGGACCCACAAGTAACCGAATTCACAAACACTATGAGCAACTGCTTGTTGCTACCAACAGTAACAAAACCTCCAAGAATCTCCGAGACTAGTATCACCTTATTAGACCACACCTGGACTAACACCATATCCCCTTTAAAATCAAGCATAATCACAGACAACACCACAGACCACTACCCTACCTTTCTCATAACCAACCTAGGTAAATTGCCCCAAGACACTACTAAAGTTACCTTCAGACTACATAGCGAGACAGCTGTTAATATAACAGCTATTAATAATGTCGACTGGCATAATGAGCTTGAAACATATACAGATACGAATGAATGTATTAATAATTTTCTAAAAAAAAAAAAAAAAAAAAAAAAAAAAAAAAAAAAATCTCTGTAACAAGCATTACCTTAAGAAAACTAAACAGATCACAGCTAAGAGACTGAACAGTTCCTAGCTAACACCCAGCATCCTTAAATCCATTAACACAAAGCACCTTTATGAAAAACAGTACAGAATGGGTCAAATAACTAGAGACCATTCTAAACGTTACTCGTCAATCCTTGCCAGCCTGATAAGGAGATCAAAAAAAATGTATTATGAAAACAGATTACATAACATAAAAGGTGATGTGGAAAAGACCTGGAAAACCCTATCCGAAATTCTAGGAACTAAAATAATATCCAAAAACAAAACAATAAAATTAACAAAATCAAGCAAACCCCTAATCCCACCAACTGAAACAGCAAACAGACTCAATGTTTTCTTCTCCACCATAAGTAAGAATCTAGTGGGCAAAATCCCAAGTTCAAACATCCGTCCATCAGACTACTTCACAAGCACCTACCCAAATACATTATTCCTAGCTCCAACCAACCCAACAGAAGTCTTGCTTATCATCAAAACCCTTGAAAACAAGGAAGGGGACGCTAACTTACCATCTTTTATGTACAAAAAAGCATCACAAGTATTGTCACCAATTATTGCAACACTCTTTAACAAATGCATCGAATCCTCCACCTTCCCAGCAATTCTCAAAATAGTGAGGGTCACCCCGATCCACAAAGAAGGTGATCAAACAGACTTGAATAACTATAGACCAATATCTAACCTACCTCTGTCAGTTTGGCTTCAGGACTAACAAAAGCACATATGATGCTATTATACACATGCTAGAACTAATATACACCGCTCTCGAGAAGAAAGAAGTCCCGCTGGAAATCTTCATTAATTTACGTAAAGATTTTGATACAGTTGACCATGATTTGCTGCACATTAAATTAACACACTAAGGTATAAGAGAGCACTCCCTCAACTACCTAAGGTCATACCTTAGTAACAGAATCCAATATGTGTACACAAATGGAGCAAACTCTTCCACATAACCAATCACAGTCGGTGTCCCACAAGGAAGTGTCCTTGGCTCACTCCTCCTTCTCATTTACATCAATGACCTACAGAATGCATCACAGCTACTCAAACCCATGTTATTTGCAGATGACATAGCATATGTCTTCTCTCGCCCAAACCCAGTCATACTGGCCAACACTGTTAATGCCGAAATGCAGAAAATAACTACCTGGATAATGACAAATAAGCTTACCCTCAATACTCACAAAACCTATTTCATTTAGATTGGAAACAGAGCTGCAAATGTTCCACTTAACATAACGCTAAACGGATCACCCATCGCAAGACTCATAGAAGGAAAATTTCTAGTAATCCACCTTAACAGTAGCCTCAAATTCCAGACACACATATAACAAATTTCTAAGAAAATCTCTAAGACAGTAGGCATACTATCAAAGATACGGTACTATATTCCACAATCACCTCTCCTTGCACTGTATCATTCACTCATCTACCCTTATCCCACATATGGAATTTGTGCATGGGGATAAACAACATTAAATCACCTAAGACCACTAATAACCCAGCAAAAGGCTGCAGTCAGAATGATAACAAATCCCCACTCCCGACAGCATACTCCACCAATAATCAAAAGTCTAAAACTGCTCACCGTTAAGAACATCCATACTTATTCATGTGTCTACTACATACATAGAACACTACACTCAAACATAAATCCTCCACTCAAACTTCTCACCAACCTTAACAGGACACACGACCACAAAACAAGACACAGATCTCTTTCTGATGTACCACGTGTTCATATCTCACTGTGTAAAAACTCCATGCACATAAAGGGCCTCAAAATTTGGAATTCATTACCAGTAAACATTAAAGTAACCAGGTCTGAACACCAATTTAAGACTCTTCTCAAAAGCCACCTACTCACCCTAAACTAAATACTCAATACTCAATATTTAACTTTTCCAAAAATCTCCCAATTACCTAAATCTTAAAACTTCAAATCTAGACGCCCTAAGTTGATACATTATTAATACTACATTGTAAGATAAATACCTACCCAAAACAATACTGCCTTACACCCAGTTGTAACATTCTCATACTGTAAACTACTTTTAACAAATCACAATGTTATATTCCCATAATATAATTTCAATATTTATTATTGAAACTATTGTAATTAGAGTAAAATTACTGTCTACTATAAATAAAAAAAGATGTACAACTTAATCAAACTATGATCAATTTCTTTAGTATTAAGTAGTCTGTAATCCATTAAATTAAGTTTGTCCATAATGCCTAGGCATGAAAGTGGCTCTTTTTGCACTGCAACTCATTATTGTAATTTCATAATCTCAATGTAATCTTGCAAAGAAATAAATTTTGTGTTTATAGCTGGCGGCGACCAGCAACAGAAACTGCCACAACTGCCTGGCGGCTCAAGCTCAGATGAGGTACAACAGTTGACGCAACAAATGCGGGTGGGACCTACTCGTGGAGGTAGCAAGTAGATTGAAAGAGATATCTTCTGTATCAGACAAGTATGGCTACAGTAACAGACACACATACAACAACTAGCAACCAGTGAGGATTCGTCTGAGTTCTGCATTACCTCCAACGCGTCTATTTCTTCACCGAAATCTTTCGTTAAAACTTTCATACAAGACTACAGAGAGAGGAGCACTACCACGATACCACGCACATATATTCCTAAGAAAATGAAGACATTTTTCATCTTTCTCACTTCCACTGACAAAGGTGAATGCGAATGCTACTGTCTATCATCACAACACACATCTTCACCTCGGGAAATGAGTTGAAAGTATTAGTACCTGTTGAAATAGTAACTAACAATTTAAATAGTACCTATCTTTAACAAGTTTCCCTGCTATTTTGCTGAGAAAATATTGTAAGCGAAACAGAAACTGCTGGATGGATCACTACCTAAGAAGGTAAAAACTGATAGACGGGACACTACCAGTAGAAGAGAGAGGACACTAAAGCAGTTGCCACTGTGGAGTCAGTCTCAATCACATGAATTCTCTCTCTCTCTCTCTCTCTCTCTCTCTCTCTATCTATCTATCTCTCTCCCTCACACACACACACACATAGTAGGCGGGATCAGGAGCCGAGTCTCGACCCATGCAACCACACACCATCACACACCGATCCCTCTGTTTCCACCCCCCGCACCACAGTTACAGTATTAGAACAGAAGTTGAAGGTTTGGTACACAAATGCAGATGGATTAACGAATAAACATGAGGAATGGCAAGAAAGAATCAATGAGAAGTCCCCAGACATCATAGCAGTTACAGAAACAAAACTCATGGAGACAATAACAGATGCAATCTTCCCACAAGGATACCAGATCATGAGGAAAGATAGAAGGGGTAGGGGGGGAGGTGGGGTTGCTCTGCTCGTAAAAAACAGATGGAAATTCGAGAAAATGGAAGGAATAGATGAGACAGGAGAAAGAGACTACATAGCAGGTACACTTCAGTCTGGGGAACACAAAGTGGTCATTGCAGTGATGTATAATCCACCACAGAACTGCAGGAGGCCAAGAGAGGAATATGAAGAGAGCAACAGAGCAATGGTGGACACACTTGCTGAGGTGGCAAGAAGAGCTCACTCCAGCAGAGCAAAGTTGCTGGTTATGGGGGATTTCAACCACAGGGAGATTGACTGGGAAAACCTGGAGCCACATGGGGGTCCCGAAACATGGAGAGCCAGGATGTTGGACGTGGTGCTGGAAAACCTCATGCACCAACATGTTAAGGACACTACCAGAGTGAGAGGGGAGGATGAACCAGCAAGATTGGACCTTGTGTTCACCCTGGGCAGCTCAGACATTGAGGATATCAAGTATGAGAGTCCCCTAGGAGCTAGCGACCACGTGGTTCTGTGCTTTGAATACATAGTAGAGCTGCAAGTGGAGAGAATAACAGGAGTAGAATGGGAAAAGCCTGACTATAAAAGAGGGGACTACATAGGGTTGAAGAACTTCATGCGGGAGGTCCAGTGGGACAGAGAACTGGCAGGAAAGCCAGTAAATGAAATGATGGAATATGTAGCAACAAAATGCAAGGAGGCAGTGGAAAGGTTCATTCCCAAGGGCAACAGTAACAACGGGAAGACCAGAACAAGCCCCTGGTTTACCCGACGGTGTAAGGAGGCAAAAACAAAGTGCAATAGAGAATGGAAAAAGTACAGAAGGCAGAGAACACACGAAAATAGGGAGATCAGTCGCAGAGCCAGGAATGAGTACGCACAGGTAAGGAGGGAGGCCCAGCGACAGTATGAAAATGACATAGCATCGAGAATCAAGACTGACCCGAAACTGTTGTATAGCCACATCAGGAGGAAGACAACAGTCAAAGACCAGGTGATCAGATTAAGGACAGAAGGTGGAGAACTCACAAGAAATGATCAGGAGGTATGTGAGGAGCTGAACAGGAGATTTAAGGAAGTTTTTACAGTAGAGACAGGAAGGGCTGTGGGAAGACAGCACAGAAGGGAACATCAAGAGGGAATATACCAACAAGTGTTGGATGACATACGAACAACTGAGGAGGAGGTGAAGAAGCTCTTAAGTGACCTTGACACCTCAAAGGCGATGGGACCGGACAACATCTCCCCATGGGTCCTTAGAGAAGGAGCAGAGATGCTGTGTGTGCCTCTAACCACAATCTTCAACACATCCCTTGAAACTGGGCAACTACCTGAGAAATGGAAGACAGCTAATGTAGTCCCCATATTTAAGAAAGGAAACAGAAACGAGGCACTAAACTACAGACCTGTGTCTCTGACATGTATTGTGTGCAAAGTCATGGAGAAGATTATCAGGAGGAGAGTGGTCGAACACCTGGAAAGGAACAAGATTATAAATGAAAACCAGCATGGGTTCATGGAAGGCAAATCTTGTATCACAAACCTCCTGGAGTTTTATGACAAGGTAACAGAAGTAAGACACGAGAGAGAGGGTTGGGTAGATTGCGTTTTCCTAGACTGCAGGAAGGCCTTTGACACAGTTCCCCACAAGAGATTAGTGCAGAAGCTGGAGGATCAGGCACACATAAAAGGAAGGGCACTGCAATGGATAAGGGAATACCTGACAGGGAGGCAGCAACGAGTCATGGTACGTGAAGAGGTATCACAGTGGGCGCCTGTTACGAGCGGGGTCCCACAGGGGTCAGTTCTAGGACCAGTGCTATTTTTGATATATGTGAACGACATGATGGAAGGAATAGACTCTGAAGTGTCCCTGTTCGCAGATGACGTGAAGTTGATGAGAAGAATTAAATCGGACGAGGATGAGGCAGGACTGCAAAGAGACCTGGAGAGGCTGGACATGTGGTCCAGTAACTGGCTCCTCGAATTCAATCCAGCCAAATGCAAAGTCATGAAGATTGGGGAGGGGCAAAGAAGACCGCAGACAGAATATAGGCTAGGTGGACAAAGACTACAGACCTCACTCAGGGAGAAAGACCTTGGGGTGACCATAACACCGAGTACATCACCGGAGGCACACATCAACCAAATAACCGCTGCAGCATACGGGCGCCTGGCAAACCTGAGAATAGCGTTCCGATACCTCAATAAGGAATCGTTCAAGACACTGTACACTGTGTATGTTAGGCCCATACTGGAGTATGCAGCACCAGTCTGGAACCCACACCTGGTCAAGCACGTCAAGAAGTTAGAGAAAGTACAAAGGTTTGCAACAAGGCTAGTCCCAGAGCTCAAGGGAATGTCGTACGAGGAAAGGTTAAGGGAAATCGGACTGACGACACTGGAGGACAGAAGGGTCAGGGGAGACATGATAACGACATACAAGATACTGCGGGGAATAGACAAGGTGGACAGAGATAGGATGTTCCAGAGAGGGGACACAGGGACAAGGGGTCACAACTGGAAGCTGAAGACTCAGACGAGTCACAGGGACGTTAGGAAGTATTTCTTCAGTCATAGAGTTGTCAGCAAGTGGAATAGCCTAGCAAGTGAAGTAGTGGAGGCAGGAACCATACATAGTTTTAAGAAGAGGTATGACAAAGCTCAGGAAGCAGAGAGAGAGAGGATCCAGTAGCGATCAGTGAAGAGGCGGGGCCAGGAGCTGAGTCTCGACCCCTGCAACCACAATTAGGTGAGTACAATTAGGTGAGTACACACACACACACACATCAAAGCAGTCACCGAAACAAAACTCACTGGGACAATAGCAGACGCAATCTTCACACCCGGATATCAGATCCTGAGGAAGGATAGAAGCAACAAAGGGGGAGGAGGGATTGCACTGCTCATTAAAAACCGATGGGAATATCAGGAAATGGAAGGAATAGACGAGATTGGAGAAAGGGATTAAATAGCAGGTACAATTCAGTCAAGGGAACATAAGGTAGTCATTGCAGTAATGTATATAACCCACCACGGAACTGCAGGAGACTGGGAGAGGAATATGATGAGTGCAACAGAGCAACGGTGGACACACTAGCTGAGGTGGCAAGAAGAGCTCACTCGAGTAGAACAAAGTTACTGGTTATGGGCGACTTCAACTACAAGGAGATTGAGTGGGAAAACCTGGAGCCACACGGTGGCCCTGAAACATGGAGAGCCAAAATAATGGATGTGGTACTGGAAAACCTCATGCACCAACATGTTAGGGACACTACCATAGAGAGAGAGGAGGATGAACCAGCAAGACTAGACCTTGTCTTCACCCTGAGTACCTCAGACATTGAAGACATCACATATGAAATGCCCTTTGGAAATAGTGACCACGTGGTTCTGAGCTCTGAATACATCGTAGAGCTACAAGTGGAGAGGGTAACAGGAGTAGAAAAGGAAAAGCCAAACTATAAAAGGGGGGACTACATAGGTATGAGGACCTTCCTGCAGGAGGCTCAGTGGGAAAGAGAGTTGGTAGGAAAGTCAGTAAACGAAATGATGGACTATGTAACAACAAAATGCAAGGAGGCAGAGGAAAGGTTTGTTTCCAAGGGTAAAATAATGGGAAGACTGGAATGAGCCCTTGGTTTACCCGTAGGTGTAAAGAGGCAAAAACTAAGTGTGCTA
Organism: Cherax quadricarinatus; assembly: GCF_038502225.1. Lineage (NCBI taxonomy): Eukaryota > Metazoa > Arthropoda > Malacostraca > Decapoda > Parastacidae > Cherax > Cherax quadricarinatus. Next base: position 74,059 of record NW_027196272.1, on the reverse strand, counting down.
GAGAATGGAAAAGGTACAGAAGGCAAAGGACCCAGGAAAATAAAGAGATTTGTCGATGAGCCAGAAACGAGTATGCACAGATAAGGAGGGGGGCCCAGCAGCAGTACGAAAACGACATAGCATAGAAAGTCAAGTCTAACCCGAAACTGCTTTATAGCAATATCAGCAGGAAGACAATAGTCAAGGACCAAGTAATCAGGCTGAGGAATGAAGGTGGGGAGCTCACAAGAAACGACCAAGAAGTATATGAGGAGCTCAACACGAAATTTCAGGAAGTATTTACAATGGAGGCAGAAGGGACACTGAGAAAACAAAACAGAGGGGTACACCAACAAGGGGTATACCATCAAATGTTGGATGAAATGCACGAAACCGGGGAGGAGGTGAAGAAGCTCCTAAGTGACCTTGATACCACAAAGGCGGTGGCACCGAACATCTCTCCGTGGGTCTTTAGAGAGGGAGCAGAGACACTGTGTGTGCCACTAACCACAATCTTCAACACATCCATTGAAACTGGGCAACTACCTGAGGTATGGAAGACGGTAAATGTAGTCCCCATCCTTAAGAAAGGAGACAGAAATGAGGCACTAAACTATAGTCCAGTGTCACTGACGTGTACAGTATGCAAAGTCATGAAAAAGATTATCAGAAAGAGAGTGGAGTAGCACCTGGAACGGAACAAGATTATAAACGACAGGCAGCACGGATTCATGGAAGGCAAATCCTGTGTCACAAACCTTCTGGAGTTTTATGACAAGGTAACTGAAGTAAGACATGAGACGGAGGAGAGGGTTGATTGCATTTACTTGAACTGCAAGGCAACGCTGTATGACACTCGCAACAGCGAGTCATGGTACGTGTGTGAGGTATCACAGTGGGCGCCTGTGACGAGCGGGGTCCCACAGGGGTCAGTCCTGGGACCGGTGCTATTCTTGGTATATGTGAATGACATGACGGAAAGGATAGACTCAAAAGTGTCCCTGTTTGCAAATGATGTGAAGTTAATGAGGAGAATTAAATCAGATTGGGATCAAACAGGATTACAAAGAGACCCGGACAGGCTGAACGCATGGTCCAGCAACTGGCTCCTAGAATTTAACCTCGCCAAATGCAAAGTCATGAAGATCGCGGAAGGGCAAAGAAGACCGCAGACGGAGTATAGGCTAGGTGGCCAAAGACTGCAAACCTCATTGAAAGATTATCATACCGAGAACGTCTCAGGAAGCACATATTAAACAGATAACTGCTGTGGAAAATGGGCGCCTGGCAAACCTGAGAATAGCGTTCCGATACCTCAGTAAGGAATCGTTCAAGACTGTGCACTGTGTACGTCAGGCCCATACTGGAGTATTCAGCACCAGTTTGGAACTCATACCTGGTCAAGCACGTCATGAAATTAAGAGAAAGTGCAAAAGTTTGCAACAAGGCTAGTTCCAGAGCTAAGGAAATCGGCCTGAGGACACTGGAGGACAGGAGGGACAGGGAAGACATGATAACGACATACAAAATGCTGCGAGGAATAGATAAGGTGGACAGAAACAGGATGTTCCAGAGATCGTACACAGAAGCAAGGGGTTACATTTGGAAGTTGAAGACTCAGATGAGTCAAAGGGATGTTAGGAAGTATTTCTTCAGCCACAGGGTTGTTAGGAATTGGCAAGTGATGTAGTGGAGGCAGGAGCCATACATAGTTTTAAGACAAGGTATGATAAAGCTCATGGAGCAGGGAGAGGGAGGACCAAATAGCAGTCAGTGAAGAGGCAGGGCCAGGAGCTGAGTCTTGATCCCTGCAACCACAAATAGGTGAGTACAAATATGTGAATACACACATGCAGAATATGCAGAATCATGGAGAAGTTTATCAGGAAAAGACTGGTGGAACACCTATAATGGAATGAGCTTATACACAACCAGCACGGTTTCAGTTACGGAAAATCCTGTGTCAGTGAGGCGAGTAGACTGCATTTTCTTGGATTGTAAAAAGGATTTCGACCCAGTTCCGCACAAGAGATTAGTGTAAAAACTAGAGCAGCAGGCAGGAATAACAAGGAAGGCACTGCAATAGATCAGAGAATACGTGACAGTAAGGAAACAATCAGTGATGGTACGTTACGAGGTGTCAGAGTGGGCGACTCTGACGAAAGTGTTTCCACAAGGGTCAGTCCTACGGCCGGTGCTGTTTCTGGTGTATGTGAATGACATGACGGAAGGGATACATTCAGAGGTGTCACTGTTGGAAACGATGTGAAGCTAATGCTGAGAATTCAAATGAGTGAGAATCAGGTATAAATCCAAAGAGATCTGGACAGGCTGCAGGCCTGGTCTAACAACTTGCTTGAAGTGAAAAATCATGAATCATGAAGTTTGGGGAAGGTCAAAGAAGACCGCAGACAGAGTACAGGCTAAGAGGCCAAAGACTGCAAACTACTGTTACTACTACTACTACTACTACTACTACTACTACTACTACTACTACTACTACTACTACATACACATACACACACACACACTTATTAACCATTATTATCAAGGTTAACTTTGCTGTCAGTGGCCGGCTGGACACTGCCAACGATACTTGTAGTTCCAATCATGGCTTTAATTGATTTTTAAATAATTACTCCCTTTTTGCATCTTTTTAAATATTTCTTGCAAACGATATAAATAATAAAATTAACAAAAAATTATATTCTTTATTAAAACACGCATCTATAAATTATTAGGAAAAAAGGAAGAACGATTCAACACTGAGCTCGACATGTTGATCTAGAACTGACTAGGAGTCAACCTCACTATCTGGCTACTTATCTTCCTGGTTATTAATGGTTATAAAACCCATCTATACCTCCTTGTCAGGTGGTAGTTCTGTTATCAACATTTTTTTTTAAATCATTAATTTTTATTAAGACAAATATAGAAGCGAGTCTGCCTCGCACTCCGCAGACGGAGGATCAAGCCTTAATGCACCTTTGATGTGTTACGAGTGTTTTTTGCTCCCAGACTCCGACCTTGGGCCAGGCTCGTCTAGTACTTGCCTGGTCAAGCAGGCTGCTGCTACTGCTGGCCCGCTGACCCACAAATCCTTCACAGTCTTGTTGATTTGGCACCTTGTGAAGATTCTTATCCAGTTTCTAATTGAAGACTTACACTTGTTCCACTTCTTCTGGTAAAATGTTAGTCTGGAGACACGTACATTGATACAGTGTTCCTTTATTGTGCCCACTGCACCCCTGCTTTTCACTGGGTTTATGTTGCATTATGTTTTTATTTGACAGTTCTCTTTACTTTTGCATACAGTGTCCCTTTTGAATTCTTTATTCTTTCTATACCAATGCAGCTGGATCTTATCACCATTGAACATCATATTGTTATCCATTGCCCACTGGAAAATATTGCTCATATCTTCGTGCAAATTTTAAATGACAACCGAAGTATCTTTCACACTTATTTTAGTGTTATCTGTAAATGATGATATAAAACTGTAACGGATGTTTTTATCAATGTCTGTTATGAGGCTAAGAAACAGCAGAGGTGCCAACACAGTGCCTCGGGGAACCGACCTTTTTACCTTGTTGATGCTGGATTTTGCTCTTTAACCAGTAGTATTTGTGTTCTGTTAGAAAAATGAAAATTCATTTGCCATCCTTTCCCGTAATGCCTATGGCCCTTATTTTGTGCGCAACCACACTATGATGGCATTTGTCAAACGCCTTTGCAAGATCTGTGAATATCACATCTGTGTTTTGTTTGTCTTCCAACGTTTCGGTAATTTTGTCATAGTGGTTCAACAGCTGTGACAGTCACGATCGTCCACTTCTAAAATCGTGATGGTTCGGGGTATCAGATTGTGCTGCTCCACGAAGTTTGTAATCTGACGTCTCATCACTCTTTTGAAGATTTTTATAGTATGGGGAGTTATGGATACAGGTCTGTAATTTTTAGTTAGTGATCTACTACTTCCCTTATGCAGAGGAACTGTGTCTGCACTCGTTAAGTCCTCCGGTATTTCATCTAGATCTACGTTCTTCTTCCAAAGTATATTTAAGGCTCGTGCTAATGATACTTTGAACATTTTCTTTATATAAATTATTATTATTATTATAATCAAGCGGGAAGCGCTAAACCCGGAGGATTATACAGCGCCTGGCGAGGATGTGGAAGGCATTTGGGCTTAATTCTGGGAACTGGAGCACAGATCCAATTCCCTAAATCAAGAGCCCCTCACCAACATCAAGGAACCTTCCTTGAGGGGTTTTATATAAAGGGAATTCAGTTAATCCGATCCAAATGGGATTAATACTGTCAGTTGGTTTGCGCTGGCTTCCGATGAAGTGAAAAAGATTTCTATATTCTTCACCCTTTTGTCATTTAGAGGGTCGCTGATAACCCACACATACTGTTCTTGTAGAATTTCGCTAATTAACATATCGAGTATCGTCACTATATGAATCTCCTCTCATTAAGCGTTTCTTTGGTTTGATATATTCATATTTTTAAGTAATTTGGTAACATTTTTCCTTCTTTTGTACCATCTTCTACTCTCTATTTCAATATATGATCTAGGTTTCCTCAAGGATACATATTTAATTCAGACTTTGTATGCTTTTGTGTTCAGCTTTTCTAGACACTGGTGAGGATTTAATGTGTACATGACTGTTTCCCAGTTAATTTTGTCCCGATCAATTCTTTGGTTGTTGACGTTAACTTACTGAACATCCCTTCTGGAACATTATTGATGGAATTCCCCAACCGGGTTTATACTCGTTTGTACGTCCATGATGTTGTTTACCTGGAGTTTACCTGGAGAGAGTTCCGGGGGTCAACGCCCCCGCGGCCCGGTCTGTGACCAGGCCTCCTGGTGGTCAGTGTATATTTTTGTGATTGTTATGTGTCTCATTAATTCTTCGTTATTTGTGAATATTAAAACCAGCATATTTTCAATTCTTATGGGATCAGTTATCTTTTAGTTCAATGCGAACTTTTCACATCGTCTTATAAGTTTACTGGAGTGCATGTTGAGCCATGGAGCTCCAGGAACTATTTCTGCTATAACAAAGTGAGCTATCTTCTATTTTACATTTGGAAAAGTGAAATCTCCAAGGAGGATGAGATTTAGTGAGAGATTTTCCAGTCTTTTAAGACAGCTATCTATCTTCCTTACCTGATCTGTGAAATCCTAAGCCGTTGCTGGCGGTGGTTTTTATGCTAGGATATTTACCAGATTCCTATTTTCAACCTTAATACCTAGAATTTCTTCTCTATCATTCGAAGAATTCAGCAGTTATGTGCATCAGAAAGTATCTCTGACATGGAGTCCTGTTCCTCACTGTGACCTTTTAAATCCGTCACATCTATACTTGATATAGTTTTTTACATTTATCGCTACGTATGGAAGTATATATGTATAGCAGTATGTGTGTAAGGAAGTATGTATACATATGGCAGTATGTATGTATGGAAGTATATATATATATATATATATATATATATATATATATATATATATATATATATATATATGTGTGTGTGTGTGTGTGTGTGTGTGTGTGTGTGTGTGTGTGTGTGTGTGTGTATGTGCGTGTGTGTGTGTGTGTGTGTACTCAGTTGTACTCACCTAGTTGAGGTTGCGGGGGTCGAGTCCGTGCTCCTGGCCCCTGCCTCTTCACTGATCGCTACTAGGTCACTCTCCCTGAGCCGTGAGCTTTATCATACCTCTGCTTAAAGCTATGTATGGATCCTGCCTCCACTACATCGCTTCCCAAACTATTCCACTTACTGACTACTCTGTGGCTGAAGAAATACTTCCTAACATCCCTGTGATTCATCTGCGTCTTCAACTTCCAACTGTGTCCCCTTGTTACTGTGTCCAATCTCTGGAACATCCTGTCTTTGTCCACCTTGTTAATTCCTCTCAGTATTTTGCACGTCGTTATCATGTCCTCCCTATCTCTCCTGTCCTCCAGTGTCGTCAGGTTGATTTCCCTTAACCTCTCCTCGTAGGACATACCTCTTAGCTCTGGGACTAGTCTTGTTGCAAACCTTTGCACTTTCTCTAGTTTCTTTACGTGCTTGGCTAGGTGTGGGTTCCAAACTGGTGCCGCATACTCCAATATGGGCCTAACGTACACGGTGTACAGGGTCCTGAACGATTCCTTATTAAGATGTCGGAATGCTGTTCTGAGGTTTGCTAGGCGCCCATATGCTGCAGCAGTTATTTGGTTGATGTGCGCTTCAGGAGATGTGCCTGGTGTTATACTCACCCCAAGATCTTTTTCCTTGAGTGAGGTTTGTAGTCTCTGGACCCCTAGACTGTACTCTGTCTGCGGTTTTCTTTGCCCTTCCCCAATCTTCATGACTTTACACTTGGTGGGATTGAACTCCAGGAGCCAATTGCTGGACCAGGTCTGCAGCCTGTCCAGATCCCTTTGTAGTTCTGCCTGATCTTCGATCGAGTGAATTCTTCTCATCAACGTCACGTCATCTGTAAACAGGGACACCTCAGAGTCTATTCTTTCTGTCATGTCGTTCACAAATACCAGAAACAGCACTGGTCCTAGTCTCAGTAGTAGTAACCAGTTACCAGTAACCAGTGTACCAGTAGTTGACTCCTACCAACCGTCTCTGCCTGAGTCACTGTCTATTCATATTGTGCTGACCTAGCAGTATTCAAAGACCCCCTCACATATGGGTACTGTGGGTGGCCAGTCAGTTTACGAGAGTGAGCAAGAGAGATAGGTACGGCTGTAAGGGCGCTGCCCACATTATTTGTAATTATACGTACTACCAGCCTACGTGAGTATTACTTTACCCAATCCACGTGTTCGAACTCCCACATGATAAATGGTGCCAGCGGTGTGGAGCGTGGATTTAGTTTTTACGGGTAATTCAAGACGTTAGAAGACTGTTTGTGAGTAGCCGGCAGGGTCAAAGGTGAACCGTCTCACCCACCAGCTACTCCCCTCACAACCTCCAACCTGCAAGCCTGTTGCAGCCGTTTCAAGCTTCCTGGCTTAGTTCATGTGCTAATTGCTCATTCTCCGAGGGGTTGACCCGGATTTTGCAATTAAGCCAGTCAGTAAGCCAGACTGTGGAAGTGAACGCCAGTCAGCCTATCATCCAGCCTGTCTCCTGTCATCCACCTGCTCCTCCGTGCTTTGTGCATCGTTACACGTCTTCCAGTCACCCATTCTCGTGGGGTAAGCCAGTCAGCCAACCCAGCTTCTAACCCAGCTGAGAGAAAGAAGTAAGCCACGCAGTAAGAAGTAAGCCAAGTTCCTCTGAAGTATTGTCTATATCGCTTTGTGCTCCCTGTTGGATGCTAAGAGTGGTTTTCACCATTCCTGTGGCATAGAGTGGCTTATCAAGCCACCTTCGTGGGTAGTGGAGTGCGCGCCAAATGCGCCAGCGAGAGTCATCTCACCCACCGCTCTCCCTCCACCAACCCACCACCAACCACCCACCACCAGCCACCCACCTCATCTACCTGTGGTTGTTTGCACCCTTGTACCGGGTCCTAATACTGTTTTGGCTCACATAATTGGTCAAGAGATGTAGGTGAGCGCCAACGATAAAGCCAATTATGCGAGTCCACCGAGAAAGCGCATTTCTTCACGACGACAGTGTGAGTGTCGGCATCATCACCGTGCAGGACATTCCTCATCACCAGTCATCACCGTCGACTACTATAGACTTCAGTGATAGTTTAGAGACATTTTTCTTGCATTTAAAGACATTTGCGTGTGTGAGACATTTATAGTAACTTTCTTGTGTACTCTAAACCTTGTGTTTTCAGTGTAGACTCAGTTTTTCTTTGACTCGTTATTTTTACAATATTTTTCAGTGTTTTCACTCATCTCATATTTTTTTTTATTTTATCTGTGTTTTTTTTATGCTACTCCTGTCTGTAGTAAGTATTATTGTGTAGTGTACCAGTCAGTCACTGTGTGAAGTGATTCATTTTTTTTTTATTGTATTCTTTCAGCGTTGTATTCTCCAGTAATTGTCATTGTATTTCATTCAGTGATATTCACCCCAGTATACCAAATTATCCATTTATTTCTATGTGTGTCTTTTTTTTCGTATGCCAGCAGTGCCTCATTCCTCTAATTTTTTCGCAGACTGTGTACCATTATTTTTGCCAGCAAATTTTTGTCGTATCAGTCACAGCAAGATTTTGTTGTAAGAATGTACTAAAATAATGAAGTGTGCCCTGCCACTGTAAGTGTGACACTTCCAGTTTTGTTCCTTTGTTTTATTTTATTCATATTTTTATATTTCTTTGAACAAATTCACTCTTGATGCAATTTCAATTACTTTTAACGTAAAGTGTTTTCTTTACTCTGTTTGAGTAAATTGTTTTGTCTAATTTACAATTAAGAGTTAAAGTGTTCAATCAGTTTTTTCTTCATATTTTTATTTTATTATTTAACCTGAGTTTTCCCAGTGACACTTTATTACTGCAGTGATTATTTCTACACCTTATTTTGTTGCACTTGTTCTGCAGTGAATTATTTTCTTTTATTGATATTTTTATGAATTATATTTTAATTTTGTTTATGCATTCTTAGAAAATACTTAAATTTCCCAGTTAACAATTTAGTAATTTTATTTTCTTCTTTTTAAATTGATTTAAAATTTTATTAATTACTTTCTTTATTAGCAAGAGTAAAGACAGCTCATTTTGCATTTAATTCAGTCTCCAGTAATATTTTTACTTGTATATTTCAATGTAAATTTTTTTATCTTGACCAATAGTCCTTTAAATTGAGTTGTCCTTCCTCTTGCAGTGTATCTTAGACATTTTTTTTATTACTTCTGCAGAATTAGTTGCATCTCTTTTATTTCAATTCTAGCATTTTGTATCATTTTTATTGTTCATTATTTTTGCCTTATTTGTTCTCGTGCTACTTTGCCATTATGTCTCGCATACCGTCAAGTGATACTTTAGTGAATGTCGATACTCAGACCTCTCAGGCTACTGTTGCCCCTGTCATCAGTCCTCACAGTTCCTTACCGACTGACAGACCGACCCAGACACCGAGATACTATAGTTATACTCGTGATTCCCTTGATGCGTTACCTTTATTCAATGGCCATGTACATAGTCTTGAAGCATGGTTTGCGGCCATTCGTTCTCGTGCTGGTGCTCTAGTTGAAGGTCCTCCTTCAGAGGAAAGTCTTATCAGACTTGCTAAAGAAGCTCTTTATCGATCCCCTGCTGCTGTTCACGTTGTTGATCTCCTTGATATGCGAGACTTCAGGAATCTTACTAAGTGGTCACAATATGAGGAACTGATTCGTTCTTTCCTTGTCCCAGTAAAAACAGCTGATCCATATGTCGTTCTTAGGGAACTAGTGAATGCTACACCCATGAGTAATGAATCGTTGAGTGCATTTGCTGTTAGATTAGACAAACTTTTATCATCATTTATCAATGCTGTCCAGTCATCAGCTTTCCTCCCTGAAGAGGCTAAACCATTCACAGAACCGTTTGCTAAAATAGCAGCTTTTGGAGCAATCAAAGAACTAATGCCGCCTGCTTCTGTGTGTGCTTATGAGGCTCATCCTCCGACTGTGACGATGGAACCACTAACAGCCTTAAATCATGTACGTTCCTTGTGCCCCCAGGGTACTTTCCCATGTATCAAAAGTAATGTCACACATATGCCTCAGTCTGCACCACCTCTTGTTTGCGCCACAGAGACAAATCGTGGTCGTCAACCATCTCAGAGATCACCAAGAACCAGTGTACAGAGTCGTTATACACCTCGTAGTATTCATAGTACATTCAGTAACCATAGTCGGTGGAATTGTTACAACTGTGGTTTCCGTGGCCATATTGCAATTAATTGTCCTGATAGTTACCCTAAGAGACGTCGTACTGATGATGAGTACCCAGATCTTCCCTACTGTACTTATCATAGAATACATGAACATGACACATCTGAGTGCAATGCTCTCTATAACCTTCAGTACTCTAGGTCTTTCCGTGGCCGTTCCAACCGCAGAACCCATAGAGGAAACAGATATCGTGGTTCTCAAAATAACCAGAACCAGGCTCATTCTTCCAATTCTCAAACTAACCAGAACCAGGCTCGTTCTTCCAATTCGGGGGAATTCGAGCGCCCCAGTCAAACCGTCCCATGGTGACAGTAGGTGATAATGAGTACACCATCCCCGTTCACAATTCCTTTGAAGCCTTAAGCAGTCTCGAGAATGACAATCCTGCTGATGATGTTGCTTCACATGTCTCTGACATAGATGATTTTGAGGATGAAGTGGAACAAGTCTTTTCTGATGACAATCCACCTTTTTGTTTGCACATAACTTCCAATGCAACCATAGGCCCTATAGTGCAAGCATCTGTTTATAATGCGCCCGTTCATTTGTTCATGGACTCTGGTGCGCAAGTCAATATTATTAGGTCTAGTTTGTTTAAGGATAAGCAGTTACGACATGTCCTTCTCGTAGAACCGACTCATGTGTCCTCCCTTAGTGGAGTAGCTGGTTCTCACCTGCGTGTCCGAGGTCGGACTTCCCTAACCTTTTCTATCCAAGGTAGAGACTTCACTGCTTCCTTCCTTGTTGTCGACCAGATTACTTTCCCTGGTGACCTTCTACTGGGATTTGTTTCCATGCGAGACTTACGCATTGTGCTCGACCCTTATCGATGGCATGCCCAAATTGACGACTTGATCGTTCCATTCTGGGGTTACCAGCTTGGATCAGAAATCTGTTATACTGCTGCAGAGTATGATGTATGGATTAAGTCCTTACAAGCTAATGCATTCTCCAATAGCGTACCCAAGCGGTCAGGCACTGGTAATTCTGTCACTCCCATCAGTGTTCCACCTATACCTTCAGACTTGTAATAAAGTTGGTAGAATTACCGACAATATGTAAAGTAAAAGGACACAAGTGCAACTAATGTGACATTTATTGTGGCAACGTTTCGCTCTCCAGGAGCTTTATCAAGCCATTACAAACAATACATGGACACAGAGGGTATATAAAGGCTCAGAGTGAGGTGAATACTAGTGAGGTACCATTTCGATGTTCACTAGTGGTAGTAGTAGTAGTAGTAGTAGTAGTAGTAGTAGTAATAGTAGTGGTAGTGACAAAAGTAATACAATATGGTAGAGCAATTAATTCGTACATGAGTAAAAGGATATAAAAGCTATTACTTGGGTAACATAAAAATAGGTTGGACAAATATATAAACTGGAATGAGGCAGCTTGTTTCAGTGTTCACTCTCTGTAATGTGCTTTGTGTAGTATAACAGGAGAGACTATGTGATGGCAGGGTTTACTGTTTTCAGGAGGATTCTTGCTAAGACTTCGGAGATGGTGAAGCTGCCGTTGTTTTGTTTGATTGTATTCGAAACAGCGATCAGTGCCGATTCGAGGCACTTGCGTCTGCGGAAATTAGTTTCTTTGATCACTAATTGGGCGTCTCTGAATTTCATGAGATGATTGGTGGAATTTCGGTGTTGTACACAGGCGTTGTTCAGGTTATCGTTCCTACATGCGTAAATGTGTTCATTGAGGCGGGTGTCGAGGTTTCTGGCTGTTTCACCTACGTAAATCTTGTCACAGCCTCCACAGGGTATAGTGTAAACTCCTGCATTGACTGGTTCGTGGTGCTTGGATTTTGTCCTGGTTATATCCTTTATTGAAGTGCTAGAAGCGATGGCGACTCTGGTGTTAGCTTAATCTTCCTCTACCTCCCGGAGATTTTGTTGACTTAATTGAACTCTGTGTTAATTTCAACTGTTTTTCTTTCAATAACAAGCTCTACAAACAAACCTACGGCATGGGAATGGGGTCCCCCATCAGTGCCGTCCTAGCCAACTTATACATGGAACACCTAGAGTCCGAACACTTCGCCAACATCATCCCTTCAAGCGTCACTTGGTTACGTTACGTGGACGATGTCCTCGTAATAACTCCAAAACGTTTTGATGTACGGGATCTTCAGGCAAGGCTCAACGCAGTTGAACCGGCGATCCAGTTTACACAAGAAGAAGAGTCCAATGATAAGCTACCTTTCCTCGACGTCCTCATTCACAAAGTAGACAACAACCTAAGATTTCAAGTTTATCGGAAACCCACCAATAAAAATGATCTCACACACTTCTATTCCAGTCAAGATACCAAGACCAAAAGAGGCATCATCATCGGGTTTTTCCTAAGAGCATACCGAATTTGTAGTCCTGAGTTTCTTGACGAGGAGTGTACATACATTCACCAAACATTCACAGAGTTACATTTTCCTTCTTTTTTCATTAAAGACTGCAAGAAAAGAGCTCTTCAGATCATAAATTCTCCACGCATCAACACCACTCCCAGCAAAGTTATAATTCTTCCCAACAGTCAGGTTGCACTGAACGTCTCAAATGCACTTTCACAAGCTAACACCAGAGTCGCCATCGCTTCTAGCACTTCAATAAAGGATATAACCAGGACAAAATCCAAGCACCACGAACCAGTCAATGCAGGAGTTTACACTATACCCTGTGGAGGCTGTGACAAGATTTACGTAGGTGAAACAGCCAGAAACCTCGACACCCGCCTCAATGAACACATTTACGCATGTAGGAACGATAACCTGAACAACGCCTGTGTACAACACCGAAATTCCACCAATCATCTCATGAAATTCAGAGACGCCCAATTAGTGATCAAAGAAACTAATTTCCGCAGACGCAAGTGCCTCGAATCAGCACTGATCGCTGTTTCGAATACAATCAAACAAAACAACGGCAGCTTCACCATCTCCGAAGTCTTAGCAAGAATCCTCCTGAAAACAGTAAACCCTGCCATCACATAGTCTCTCCTGTTATACTACACAAAGCACATTACAGAGAGTGAACACTGAAACAAGCTGCCTCATTCCAGTTTATATATTTGTCCAACCTATTTTTATGTTACCCAAGTAATAGCTTTTATATCCTTTTACTCATGTACGAATTAATTGCTCTACCATATTGTATTACTTTTGTCACTACCACTACTACTACTACTACTACTACTACTACTACTACCACTAGTGAACATCGAAATGGTACCTCACTAGTATTCACCTCACTCTGAGCCTTTATATACCCTCTGTGTCCATGTATTGTTTGTAATGGCTTGATAAAGCTCCTGGAGAGCGAAACGTTGCCACAATAAATGTCACATTAGTTGCACTTGTGTCCTTTTACTTTACCTTCAGACTTGCAGGATAGTCCGATGCCTCAAGTGTCCGAGGACACTCAGATTGCCTTGAGTGCACAACCTATCCCTGCAATGACTGCTAGTTCGAGTAGTAGTTTCTCCACAGGGGATGCCTTGTCAGAAAACGATTACTTGAAACTAGTAATGCCATCTCTTGTTGATGTCACATGCCGTCTACAGAAAGACGTCTCTGTTGCGGCTAGTGCTCTCACTAGAGTGTCTGTAGTTGTTCCTAGTGTTCCAGATGGTGATAACGTCCTAGTTGACAGTGATTCTTGCAAAGTAAAAGGTCTGTTTGTTGAACCATCCTTACATGTTGTAAGAGATAGTAAGATCCATTTCTTCCTGGCCAACACTTTTGGTCACAGTGTTCGCCTCAGAGCAAATACCAATCTTGTTGACCTTGTTCACTATCCTTACCCTATTCAGGTAGAGGATGAGTTGTCACCTGACCAGTGGGTCGGTGCTATTTCTACCGGGGAGACCTCATCCACTTCACTGGATCAATCTGTTCCACCAGTTGAGGAGAAAGACTTAGCTCCCACTGACTTCCCAGATGAAGTCAAGCGTTTGTTGACTCTGTTGAACAAACGTCGTAAAGCCATTGCTTTACCAGGTGAGAAGATGGGTATAACGAACTTATTGTCCCATCGTATTCCACTTGAACCTGGTACTAGACCTATCTACATACCTGCGTACAGAATGCCTCATTCACAAGTTGCTGTCGCAGAAGAATTGATCAATCAAATGCTCGATGATGGAGTTATTACACCTAGCAATTCACCTTGGAATGCACCCTTGATACTAGTACCTAAGAAGGATGGTACTTGGCGCCCAGTGATTGACTTTAGGAAGTTAAACGCGAAAACCATTCCAGATCGCTTTCCACTCCCTGTACTGGGTGATCTTTTACGTAACATCGGAGATAACAAAGTCTTTTCAACCCTGGATTTGTTACAAGGGTTTTGGCAAGTCCCTCTTCACGAGGACAGCCAAGAGCTAACTGCATTCTCCACTCCTACAGGTCATTATCACTTCCTCCGTATGGCGTTTGGATTACGATCTTCCCCTATCACGTTCTCAAGGCTCATGACTAATATCTTTAGAGGTCTCATAGGTAATGCACTTATGGTGTACTTAGATGACGTAATCGTCATGTCTAAAGACGTGGATACACACTTGAAAAGACTTGATGTAGTACTTGGTAAGCTTGAAGAAGCCAATTTAAAGATCAAACTGTCTAAATGTCAATTTTTCAGATCAGAAATTAAGTTTCTTGGTCACGTAGTCACTCCTAGAGGGGTTACGACTGACCAAAGTAAAGTAACTGCAGTACTAAATTTTCCAACACCCAAAACTGCTGATGCCGTAAGATCCTTTGTGGGCTTAGCAGGTTTTTATAGATCTTTCATTGCCAATTTTTCTTCCATAGCTGCTCCTCTAACTGAGTTGCTTAAGAAAGATGCTCCTTTTGTTTGGACCTTCCGTCAAGAAAGAGCATTCCAAACTCTAAAAGAAAAGCTAACATCTGCTCCAATTTTGAAATTTCCAGATTTTTCTAAGCCCTTCTATCTGACAACTGATGCTAGTTCAATTGGCATAGGTGCCGTACTAGCTCAGAAGACCGATGGCAAGTACAACGCAGTTGCATTTGCTAGCCGAGTCCTTACGAAGGCTGAACGTAATTATACAGTAACTGAGCAAGAAGCTTTAGCAATAGTATGGTCTTTAAAGCACTTCCGAGACATTATTTATCAGTACTCTGTTCATGTCTTGACAGACCATGCTCCACTGATACCTTTATTCCAGAACAAACAACCTACTGGAAGGTTAGCTAGATGGACCTTGACTATCCAAGAGTTCAATCCCACCTTTGAGCATTTACCTGGCAAGTCAAATGTAGTCGCAGATGCCTTATCGCGACATGTTAGTACAGTAACTGCAGACCCTCCATTTAGTGCTGAAGATGTAAAGAATGCTCAACGAACAGATCCCATGTGGTCTGGTGTGATTCGATTCCTGCTCCAGGAAGATCTTATTCTAACTGTGAAGCCACCAGCACCCATCAGTGACTTTGTCATGAACCAAGAATTACTGTATCGAACAGCCGAGTTGGGTACTCCTAGCAGAAGAGTATACCAGTTAGTAATTCCACAGTCACTAGTGAATGTAGCCTCACAGCTAGTTCACGATGTTCCAGGTGTTGCACACCCTGGTATGGATCGTTCAGTAAAACAAGCCAGATTGAAATACTTTTGGCCTCGTATGGCAACTGATATTTCTGAGTATGTTAAGAAATGTAGTGTCTGCATGCAACATAAAGGCAATGCTAATGGTCCTAATCCAATCCAAGTATATCCAACTACTAGCGAACCGTGGGAAAGAGTTGCGCTAGATTTGTTAACTAATTTCCAATGTTCCCTCCAAGGTAACAAACATCTGTGTGTTATGGTAGACCATTTCACCAGATATTGTGAGTTAGTTCCTATTGCAGATAAGACTGCCGAGACAGTAGCTAAAGTGTTTAAAGAACGCATTATCTGCAGGCATACCACCCCTAAGTCCCTAGTAACAGATAATGGAGGTGAATTCTATAATGAAATTCTTGAAAATTTGTGCACCTTGTACAAGATCTCTAAATCCACCATTGTTCCTCATCATCCTGCCAGCAATGGGTTAGTGGAACGAACCAATAAGAAAGTACTTGATGTCTTGAGAGCCACTATCAATCCCAACAGTGAAACTTGGGATGAAGTTATACCTGATGTGCAGTGTGCTATAAATTCTGCTTACAATGTTTCTATAGGTGACACTCCACATTATGCATTGTACGGTGTAGATAAACGTTTGCCTTATGAGTTGTTATATTCTAATCCGAAACCAAATTACAACCCTGATGATTTCATAGCAACTCGTACCAGCTTAGCTCAAAGTGTTTTTAGAAGAATCCGTGAAACACTTCATAAATCAACAGCTGAATTTACAAGAGTCGCAAACACTCGAGCAAAGCCATCCAAAATCAAAGTAGGTTCGAGAGTTATGCTGATTAACTTTAACAAAACGTCTGCAATGCCAAAGCTTGATCAAAAGTTTGTTGGTCCTTATCGAGTAGTTGAACATATCACTGGTAATAAGTATAAGGTTAGAGAGATTAGTACTGGTCAGTATAAAGAATCGCATTTAGATCATACGAAGTTAGTATGTGATGATAATGATGTTCCAACCCAGACTAATGTGGCAGACTCTGACAATCCTCCTGATCCTGTACTCTCTTCCTCTGATACTCAGTCAGACGATCAACCTGAATGTCGTTATTCCCTACGTACACGACAGGTATTGAGAAATCCTCAAGTATCATTTGTAACTTCCAATTCAGATTTGCCTCAAATACAGCATGAGTTAGCCAATGCAACAGAGTTTGATCCTCCCAGAGATGACACCCATTCTGAATATGTCAATCTCACCCTAGCAGAGTTGGGGTTAAATGTAAATAACCTGTATAGATGAATAATTACAGTATCAACTTATCAGTATTCAAGAATTTTTTTTTGTGTTTGTGTTCTCTCCGCATTCTGAGAGTTAACAGTCTAGATTTGAGTGCACCGAATCTGCCTTTCTGTTAAACACTCTTTCTTTGTATATATTCCTCCCTCAGAATCCGTAGATCACATGAATACAGATCGATCGATCAAATTTTTTTTTATCACTTCTATTGTGTAATCTCAACGTTGAGTTTTAAGTTGTGCTATATTATACCTTGTATTGCATTACAGTTTCAGTTACGTAAGCTTCCATTCCAATGTTCTACTTATGTATGTTATAATGTTTAATTGTTGTGTACTTTGACATTGTATAGAATCAGCCCAAGCCGTACACCTGCCATCTCTAGTTTGTATTAGTTGTATGTCGGGACGACATACGTTAGCGTCGCCGAGCTCTCAGTAGTAGTAACCAGTTACCAGTAACCAGTGTACCAGTAGTTGACTCCTACCAACCGTCTCTGCCTGAGTCACTGTCTATTCATATTGTGCTGACCTAGCAGTATTCAAAGACCCCCTCACATATGGGTACTGTGGGCGGCCAGTCAGTTTACGAGAGTGAGCAAGAGAGATAGGTACGGCTGTAAGGGCGCTCCCCACATTATCTGTAATTATATGTACTACCAGCCTACGTGAGTATTACTTTACCCAATCCACGTGTTCGAACTCCCACATGATACTAGGCTTGACCCCTGTGGGACCCCGCTGGTCACAGGTGCCCACTCTGACACCTCGCCACGTACCATGACTCGCTTCTGTCTTCCTGACAAGTATTCCCTGATCCATTGTAGTGCCTTCCCTGTTATCCCTGCTTGGTCCTCCAGTTTTTGCACCAATCTCTTGTGTGGAACTGTGTCAAACACCTTCTTGCAGTCCAAGAATATGCAGTCCACCCACCCCTCTCTCTCTTGTTTTACTGCTGTCACCATGTCATAGAACTCCAGTAGGTTTGTGACACAGGATTTCCCGTCCCTGAAACCATGTTGGCTGCTGTTGTTGAGATCGTTCCTTTCTAGGTGTTCCACCACTCTTCTCCTGATAATCGTCTCCATGATTTTGCATACTATACATGTCAGTGACACTGGTCTGTAGTTTAATGCTTCATGTCTGTCTCCTTTTTTGAAGATTGGGACTACATTTGCTGTCTTCCATGCCTCAGGCAATCTCCCTGTTTCGATAGATGTATTGAATATTGTTGTTAGGGGTACACATAGCGCCTCTGCTCCCTCTCTCAATACCCATGGGGAGATGTTATCTGGCCCCATTGCCTTTGAGGTATCTAGCTCACCCAGAAGCCTCTTCACTTCTTCCTCGGTTGTGTGTACTGTGTCCAGCACATGGTGGTGTGCCCCACCTCTCCGTCTTTCTGGAGCTCCTTCTGTCTCCTCTGTGAACACTTCTTTGAATCTCTTGTTGAGCTCCTCACATACTTCACGGTCATTTCTTGTTGTCTCTCCTCCTTCCTTCCTTAGCCTGATTACCTGGTCGTGTGTGTGTGTGTGTGTGTGTGTGTGTGTGTGTGTGTGTGTGTGTGTGTGTGTGTGTGTGTGTGTGTGTGTGTGTGTGTGGCAGTATGTCTGTATGGAAGTATATATGTATGGCAGTATGTCTGTATGGAAGTATATATGTATGGCAGTATAACTGTAAGGAAGCATATATATATTTACAAAACTTGGATGCTTAAATGTGCGTGGATGTAGTGCGGATGATAAGAGAGAGATGATTGCTAATGTTATGAATGAGCAGAAGTTGGATGTCTAGCTTCAAGCGAAACAAAGTTGAAAGGGGTAGTGAGTTTCAGTGGGGAGAAATAAATGGGATTAAGTCAGGAGTTTCTGAGAGAGTTAGAGCTAAAGAAGGGGTAGCAATATTGTTGGATGAGTTGTGGAAGGAGAAGAAGGAATATAAATGTATAAAATCAAGGATTATGTGGATTTAAATAAAGGTTGGATGCGAAAAGTGGGTGATAATAAGTGTGTATGCACCTGGAGAAGAGAGAAGTGTAGAGGAGAGAGATATTTGGGGAGATGTTAAACGAGTGCCAAATAATGTGAACTCAATAATGAACCAATCCCCTCAAGACAGGAAGTATGTGCCGTTCTCCTTAACCACACATAATCAAACCTCATCACACAATCAAGGGACGTGCCGTAATGGAAGACCCAGTTTAAACAACAACTCAAACCTGTGAGTTAACAACTGCCTCTGAACTTGCAACAGACACTGATGCACAATCTACGGCTGTAGAAGCTGACCCAAAATTACTAGTAGTTTCCAATGATACCCCAAGTGGACTTACACTTTTCCACATGGGGCTCCCACAGTCTCCTATAGTAATTGTTGTGAATATGCCGACTGAGTCTGTGAATGACATGACACAGTTGTCAGATGATGAATCTGACGCATCAGTTAATATCACCAGCAGCGGTGAGGTACACAGCAAACCTTGATGAGTTGAGTAGGGAGAGTTTACACACACGTTGCAGCTATAATCTCAGAAACAACTCTCTGTACGCAGCAAAAACACAAAATTTACGAAATAATGGGGATTGCAATTTTGCAAATTAATATTCAACATTTCTTTAACAACCGCTATCTCCTTGAAGTCGAAATACACAATCACATCCCTGACATCATCCTTCTGAATGAGACAGCTGCCAGAGCAGACCAGCATAGGAAGATACGTGGTTACTCTACTGTCGAGAAATCGAGAGTGACCTTTAGTGGAGTGGTCGTCCTAGTGAAACTACGATATGCATTTCGTAACATCCACATTGACGAAGGAAACGTTATAGTAATAGAACTGACGGCCTCATATGATCATTTAGTAGCTGGAACTGGATATTTTCCTCCAAGGCAGCTATAAATAGAATCCATTCCCCTACACCAGATACTAAGTAGAAATGTTCAGTCCTGGCAGGAGATTTCAATGCAAGTCACTCGGCACTCTTCAGCTGTGGCGCCTACAATCCGCTAGGTAACCCCAAAAAAAAAAAATAATTAAATATAATTGCAGCAAGAAATCCATCATTCCAAGGTCCATTCTTTAAGTCATATGTAGGCTCTCACCCGGGGACACCTGATATAGTCTTGACCAACAGGGTCTGTGACCTATACCATTGCAGAATCTTCCCTGGTGGAAACGTAGAATCAGACCACATCCCTGTTATAACAACACTTCAGGCCTCGTCATTTAGAATACCCACTCCTCCGAAACCCAACCTAAAAACTTTGGGATTTGACCCCTTCAGGGACTACCTTACTCTTTCGCTTGAGAACAGCCTTCAACTGCAACTGACGAGGCAATTAGCTCCTTCCATGAAATAATCATAGAGGCCACTCAGGCAAGTTGCCAATTAAATACATCAAAGCTCTATCAGCAATATAAACCAACCACGGAAATTAGTGACTGAATGAAAAATGATCAAGCAGAGTGTATAAGGAACTACCAAACGAGACAAACCACCGGGGCTATACTGCAGAGGTTGAGAAGAGAATTAATTACCCTAATCACACAACACAAAAGTGAATTATGGAAATATCTTGTTCAAGCTAATCAATACAAAAGCCAACCTGAAAAGTTCTGGACCAAGATCCGCCAACTTCTGGGGGCAAAGCACAAGGCTACACATTATCTAATACATCCCTTCACCGATGACGATGATGAGGACGTTGATATCAAACTTGATGACCCAAAAGATCAAGCCAGACTGATGGGTGATGTGTGGGAGAAAATTACATTTAATAATAACTATTACTAGTGGGTCAGCGAATGGAGAGACAACCGAGCTGACCTCCAACCATTACCACTAAGTGATACATCTACCCTTGAAGATGAACACCCCCTAACAAGACCAATCACACTCAGGGAGATGAGTCAAGTCATAGGCAGAATGGGTAATAAAGCCCCTGGCCTCTCAGGTATGACAGTGAAACAAGTAAAGATCTTACCCAGAAATTGCAAAATGGCCCTGGAAAATATCTTCAATGCTGTCTTGGCCTCGAGACACTTTCCTGTGACACTTAAGACAGCAAGGATGACATTCATTGCAAAACCCAGCAAAGACAAACATAAACCGGAGAACTCATTACTTGAAGTAACTAGTAATGTCCTTGAGAAAACAATTTCCAACATATTAAACTATTACATGGAGTACTATCAGCTCTTCACTGAAAAAACAGTTTGGACTCACGACCCACAGAGGACCACAACAAGCTATCAACATCATCTTCGATGCTGCGGACAGCCTGAGGAAACAGGACAACCTTGTTCTTATTGTAACCAGGAATGTAAACAAAGCTTTTGACAGCCTGTGGCACGACGGACTCAAATATATATAAACGTGTCGACCTTCCTGACCACAACTGGACTTCTTTCAGATTCATATACAACTTCTTATCAGAAAGAAGAATCATCCCTGTCTCCCTCAACCCGGGTTCAATGGTACTATTATCACCTAATTTCCTGGTATTATCCACGTAGTGTCATCCACCCCCGTAACGGGGAAACATAAGCATGCGAAGGCAATAAAAAGAATACGGAACTACGAAGAACAGCAAATTGGAAGAAGAAATGGAGAATCACGGCCAACGCAGATAAAGTCCTCATCAGCACCATCGGATGTTTTGCAATAACTATAAGACAAAGAGGGGGGGTATCTCCATCAGAGATACACCTATTGCCTTCAGAAACCCCGGCAAGCTCCTAGGATACGAGATAGAGAGATTACCCCACTCCGCATCAAACATTTCTAAAAAAAATCACCTTAGCCAAAGCTCGCCTCAGCAAACTATACAGGTTTAATCAAGCTCCTTCCCACCTCAAGAAACACCTGCACAAGAATATCCTTGTGTACCTGTCATTAACAACTAAAATCAACATGCTACAGCTAAAAAAAAGTCCAGAATATAGCACTCCCCTTTATCACAGGCACCAGGAGTAGAGACACAATCAGGATGGAAGATCTACACATCCAACATGAGATAGATGCAATAAATGTAAGGCTTGATAAACTATACAAGAAACAGCTATACCACATGCAGAGAAACCCCTCAGAGAAAACCTTCCACTACCAATAAACACCACCGACTACATCATCAACATTCCCCACAAAACCCAAAGAATGACCCTCCAACAAAGAATGACCCTCCAACAAAGAATGACCCTCCAACAAAGAATGACCCTCCAACAAAGAATGACCCTCCAACAAAGAGTGCGACGACTCATCCACAATTATAATTTCCGGAGACCAATGATCCTGAGTGACCTCCCAGAATATATAGATGAATGGGTAACACCGGAACACTTTTATGTTTAATAAGGATAAAACCTCCACAATTAATGGAGACTTTCCTTTTAACTTATTAACTATTACATCTAACCATAAAACATCTGCAGACCTACTATGGCAGGACACCACCTCTGAAGCAGCTTAGCCGGCCAGTATCTCCGAGTAACAATACACCTACAACAAAGGTCTTACTATCGTCATTTCCAGCCAACGACCTGCAATCCCCCCCCCAGAAAACGTTATGCAGTTATACATTTGTTATAACTGTGTGAAACTGATGGGTAAGTGTTATACTCCATTCATTGAAATTTATTTCATTAGTGACAATACACACTCACACATGTATTAAAGTGCACCAAAGTGGTTTGGTCACTTACCTTTATTACCCCACCTCCACTATCCCCACCCATCCTTTTTCCTTTTATTCATCCGTACCCATCCTTCTACCTTCCCCATCTTACCAAAGCTCTGGTCATACAAGTCAAGGTTGCAGCAGTCACAACAACATCATTTTTGCTACCAAATCAAGTTTCTCCAACTGATGATTCATATTTTCATTCCAGAAAGTATTTACTTTGTGTGGTGACGAATGTTCTGTGTCAGTATAGAGGAGGTGAGAGAAGTGATGATGTGTGTGGTGATGAATGTTCTCTGTCAATATAGAGGAGGTGAGAGAAGTGATGATGTGTGTGGTGATGAATGTTCTCTGTCAATATAGAGGAGGTGAGAGAAGTGATGATGTGTGTGTGGTTACTGAAACATTTACGATTTTTCTCATATTCCAGGTATAACATAATTCTAACATACGAACATCACAACACAAAATAATGTACTATAACATCCACACTTCAGAATACATCACAATATAAAGTAGTATCGGAAACATTAATAAATATTTGTACTTACCAGACTACAGGAACCATCACTAATTCTTTTGTCAAGAATCCAAGACATCCGAGTTGATAGTTATTATTTTCATGCACAAAGTTTTTTTTTGTTTTGTGTTTATGGTGGCTTTATTTTTACTTTATAGTAGAGAGGAGAGAAGTGACATTTGAGAGAGAATTATTCGATTATTAAATAATTATTTCTAGTTATACTTCATCATTCACAAGATTATTCATAAAATATCTTTGCATTATCCTCATGTGTCTCATATCTGTAACTTCTTCACATATTCTCATCTTTCTCTAATTATATCTTCAGTCCTATGTTAACTAACATTTATTATCTTACCCAGTCTTTATATATATACTCAAGAATATATTTAATTCCCATACATTAACTATATTAATTAATTTTAACAACAGTGTTGAAGACTGCAGATAATCTCATAAGAATGTGCACATTTGTGTGTGTATTTATTTGTCTGTTTACGGTGTTTGAGGTGAAATGTGCGTCCATGTGTATTAGTGTTTATACTCGTGTCAGAATGAGGAAGATAACTGTGTGTTTGCTTGTATGGTATTAATGTGAGCGACATAAATGAGTGTACTCACCTATTTGTGGTTGCAGGGGTCAAGACTCAGCTCCTGGCCCAGTGTGTGTGTGTGTGTGTGTGTGTGTGTGTGTGTGTGTGTGTGTGTGTGTGTGTGTGTGTGTGTGTGTGTGTGCGCGCGAACGCAAGCATGCACGATGGTGTATGCGTACTATATGGTGCATGTGTACCTTCCTAGTTCATTAAGTTTCCAGTAGAGTTAGTACGTACCTCTGTGTCACTGTTACTATCCCTCTGGTATCCCACTGTTACTATCCCTCTGGTATCCCACTGTTACTATCACTCTGGTATCCCACTGTTACTATCACTCTGGTATCCCACTGTTACTATCACTCCGGTATCCCACTGTTACTATCACTCTGGTATCCCACTGTTACTATCACTCTGGTATCCCACTGTTACTATCACTCTGGTATCCCACTGTTACTATCACTCTGGTATCCCACTGTTACTATCACTCCGGTATCCCACTGTTACTATCACTCTGGTATCCCACTGTTACTATCACTCCGGTATCCCACTGTTACTATCACTCTGGTATCCCACTGTTACTATCACTCTGGTATCCCACTGTTACTATCACTCTGGTATCCCACTGTTACTATCACTCTGGTATCCCACTGTTACTATCACTCCGGTATCCCACTGTTACTATCACTCTGGTATCCCACTGTTACTATCACTCTGGTATCCCACTGTTACTATCACTCTGGTATCCCACTGTTACTATCACTCTGGTATCCCACTGTTACTATCACTCTGGTATCCCACTGTTACTATCACTCTGGTATCCCACTGTTACTATCACTCTGGTATCCCACTGTTACTATCACTCTGGTATCACACTGTTACTATCACTCTGGTATCCCACTGTTACTATCACTCTGGTATCCCACTGTTACTATCACTCTGGTATCCCACTGTTACTATCACTCTGGTATCCCACTGTTACTATCACTCTGGTATCCCACTGTTACTATCACTCTGGTATCCCACTGTTACTATCACTCTGGTATCCCACTGTTACTATCACTCTGGTATCCCACTGTTACTATCACTCTGGTATCCCACTGTTACTATCACTCTGGTATCCCACTGTTACTATCACTCTGGTATCCCACTGTTACTATCACTCTGGTATCCCACTGTTACTATCACTCTGGTATACCAATGTTACTATCACTCTGGTATCTATCACACTGTTACTATCACTCTGGTATCCCACTGTTACTATCACTCTGGTATCCCACTGTTACTATCACTCTGGTATCCCACTGTTACTATCACTCTGGTATCCCACTGTTACTATCACTCTGGTATCCCACTGTTACTATCACTCTGGTATCCCACTGTTACTATCACTCTGGTATCCCACTGTTACTATCACTCTGGTATCCCACTGTTACTATCACTCTGGTATCCCACTGTTACTATCACTCTGGTATCCCACTGTTACTATCACTCTGGTATCCCACTGTTACTATCACTCTGGTATCCCACTGTTACTATCACTCTGGTATCCCACTGTTACTATCACTCTGGTATCCCACTGTTACTATCACTCTGGTATCCCACTGTTACTATCACTCTGGTATCCCACTGTTACTATCACTCTGGTATCCCACTGTTACTATCACTCTGGTATCCCACTGTTACTATCACTCTGGTATCCCACTGTTACTATCACTCTGGTATCCCACTGTTACTATCACTCTGGTATCCCACTGTTACTATCACTCTGGTATCCCACTGTTACTATCACTCTGGTATCCCACTGTTACTATCACTCTGGTATCCCACTGTTACTATCACTCTGGTATCCCACTGTTACTATCACTCTGGTATCCCACTGTTACTATCACTCTGGTATCCCACTGTTACTATCACTCTGGTATCCCACTGTTACTATCACTCTGGTACTCTGGTATCCCACTGTTACTATCACTCTGGTATCCCACTGTTACTATCACTCTGGTATCCCACTGTTACTATCACTCTGGTATCCCACTGTTACTATCACTCTGGTATCCCACTGTTACTATCACTCTGGTATCCCACTGTTACTATCACTCTGGTATCCCACTGTTACTATCACTCTGGTATCCCACTGTTACTATCACTCTGGTATCCCACTGTTACTATTACTCTGGTATCCCACTGTTACTATCACTCTGGTATCCCACTGTTACTATCACTCTGGTATCCCACTGTTACTATCATTCTGGTATCCCACTGTTACTATCACTCTGGTATCCCACTGTTACTACCACTCTGGTATCCCACTGTTACTATCACTCTGGTATCCCACTGTTACTATCACTCCGGTATCCCACTGTTACTATCACTCTGGTATCCCACTGTTACTATCACTCTGGTATCCCACTGTTACTATCACTCTGGTATCCCACTGTTACTATCACTCTGGTATCCCACTGTTACTATCACTCTGGTATCCCACTGTTACTATCACTCTGGTATCACTCACTGTTACTATCACTCTGGTATCCCACTGTTACTATCACTCTGGTATCCCACTGTTACTATCACTCTGGTATCCCACTGTTACTATCACTCTGGTATCCCACTGTTACTATCACTCTGGTATCCCACTGTTACTATCACTCTGGTATCCCACTGTTACTATCACTCTGGTATCCCACTGTTACTATCACTCTGGTATCCCACTGTTACTATCACTCTGGTATCCCACTGTTACTATCACTCTGGTATCCCACTGTTACTATCACTCTGGTATCCCACTGTTACTATCACTCTGGTATCCCACTGTTACTATCACTCTGGTATCCCACTGTTACTATCACTCTGGTATCCCACTGTTACTATCACTCTGGTATCCCACTGTTACTATCACTCTGGTATCCCACTGTTACTATCACTCTGGTATCCCACTGTTACTATCACTCTGGTCTCCCACTGTTACTATCACTCTGGTATCCCACTGTTACTATCACTCTGGTATCCCACTGTTACTGTCACTCTGGTATCCCACTGTTACTATCACTCTGGTATCCCACTGTTACTATCACTCTGGTATCCCACTGTTACTATCACTCTGGTATCCCACTGTTACTATCACTCCGGTATCCCACTGTTACTATCACTCTGGTATCCCACTGTTACTATCACTCTGGTATCCCACTGTTACTATCACTCTGGTATCCCACTGTTACTATCACTCTCCCACTGTTACTATCACTCTGGTATCCCACTGTTACTATCACTCTGGTATCCCACTGTTACTATCACTCTGGTATCCCACTGTTACTATCACTCTGGTATCCCACTGTTACTATCACTCTGGTATCCCACTGTTACTATCACTCTGGTATCCCACTGTTACTATCACTCTGGTATCCCACTGTTACTATCACTCTGGTATCCCACTGTTACTATCACTCTGGTATCCCACTGTTACTATCACTCTGGTATCCCACTGTTACTATCACTCTGGTATCCCACTGTTACTATCACTCTGGTATCCCACTGTTACTATCACTCTGGTATCCCACTGTTACTATCACTCAGGTATCCCACTGTTACTATCACTCTGGTATCCTACTGTTACTATCACTCCGGTATCCCACTGTTACTATCACTCTGGTATCCCACTGTTACTATCACTCCGGTATCCCACTGTTACTATCACTCTGGTATCCCACTGTTACTATCCCTCTGGTATCCCACTGTTACTATCACTCCGGTATCCCACTGTTACTATCACTCTGGTATCCCACTGTTACTATCATCCCACTGTTACTATCACTCTGGTATCCCACTGTTACTATCACTCCGGTATCCCACTGTTACTATCACTCTGGTATCCCACTGTTACTATCACTCCGGTATCCCACTGTTACTATCACTCCGGTATCCCACTGTTACTATCACTCTGGTATCCCACTGTTACTATCACTCTGGTATCCCACTGTTACTATCACTCTGGTATCCCACTGTTACTATCACTCTGGTATCCCACTGTTACTATCACTCCGGTATCCCACTGTTACTATCACTCTGGTATCCCACTGTTACTGTCACTCTGTTACTATCACTCTGGTATCCCACTGTTACTATCACTCTGGTATCCCACTGTTTCTATCACTCTGGTATCCCACTGTTACTATCACTCTATCCCACTGTTACTATCACTCTGGTATCCCACTGTTACTATCACTCTGGTATCCCACTGTTACTATCACTCTGGTATCCCACTGTTACTATCACTCTGGTATCCCACTGTTACTATCACTCTGGTATCCCACTGTTACTATCACTCTGGTATCCCACTGTTACTATCACTCTGGTATCCCACTGTTACTATCACTCTGGTATCCCACTGTTACTATCACTCTATCCCACTGTTACTATCACTCCGGTATCCCACTGTTACTATCACTCTGGTATCCCACTGTTACTATCACTCCGGTATCCCACTGTTACTATCACTCTGGTATCCCACTGTTACTATCACTCTGGTATCCCACTGTTACTATCACTCTGGTATCCCACTGTTACTATCACTCTGGTATCCCACTGTTACTATCACTCTATCCCACTGTTACTATCACTCTGGTATCCCACTGTTACTATCACTCTGGTATCCCACTGTTACTATCACTCTGGTATCCCACTGTTACTATCACTCTGGTATCCCACTGTTACTATCACTCTGGTATCCCACTGTTACTATCACTCTGGTATCCCACTGTTACTATCACTCTGGTATCCCACTGTTACTATCACTCTGGTATCCCACTGTTACTATCACTCTGGTATCCCACTGTTACTATCACTCTGGTATCCCACTGTTACTATCACTCTGGTATCCCACTGTTACTATCACTCTGGTATCCCACTGTTACTATCACTCTGGTATCCCACTGTTACTATCACTCTGGTATCCCACTGTTACTATCACTCTGGTATCCCACTGTTACTATCACTCTGGTATCCCACTGTTACTATCACTCTGGTATCCCACTGTTACTATCACTCTGGTATCCCACTGTTACTATCACTCTGGTATCCCACTGTTACTATCACTCTGGTATCCCACTGTTACTATCACTCTGGTATCCCACTGTTACTATCACTCTGGTATCCCACTGTTACTATCACTCTGGTATCCCACTGTTACTATCACTCTGGTATCCCACTGTTACTATCACTCTGGTATCCCACTGTTACTATCACTCTGGTATCCCACTGTTACTATCACTCTGGTATCCCACTGTTACTATCACTCTATCCCACTGGTATCCCCCTGTTACTATCACTCTGGTATCCCACTGTTACTATCACTCTGGTATCCCACTGTTACTATCACTCTGGTATCCCACTGTTACTATCACTCTGGTATCCCACTGTTACTATCACTCTGGTATCCCACTGTTACTATCACTCTGGTATCCCACTGTTACTATCACTCTGGTATCCCACTGTTACTATCACTCTGGTATCCCACTGTTACTATCACTCTGGTATCCCACTGTTACTATCACTCTGGTATCCCACTGTTACTATCACTCTGGTATCCCACTGTTACTATCACTCTGGTATCCCACTGTTACTATCACTCTGGTATCCCACTGTTACTATCACTCTGGTATCCCACTGTTACTATCACTCTGGTATCCCACTGTTACTATCACTCTGGTATCCCACTGTTACTATCACTCTGGTATCCCACTGTTACTATCACTCTGGTATCCCACTGTTACTATCACTCTGGTATCCCACTGTTACTATCACTCTGGTATCCCACTGTTACTATCACTCTGGTATCCCACTGTTACTATCACTCTGGTATCCCACTGTTACTATCACTCTGGTATCCCACTGTTACTATCACTCTGGTATCCCACTGTTACTATCACTCTGGTATCCCACTGTTACTATCACTCTGTTACTATCACTCTGGTATCCCACTGTTACTATCACTCTGGTATCCCACTGTTACTATCACTCTGGTATCCCACTGTTACTATCACTCTGGTATCCCACTGTTACTATCACTCTGGTATCCCACTGTTACTATCACTCTGGTATCCCACTGTTACTATCACTCTGGTATCCCACTGTTACTATCACTCTGGTATCCCACTGTTACTATCACTCTGGTATCCCACTGTTACTATCACTCTGGTATCCCACTGTTACTATCACTCTGGTATCCCACTGTTACTATCACTCTGGTATCCCACTGTTACTATCACTCTGGTATCCCACTGTTACTATCACTCTGGTATCCCACTGTTACTATCACTCTGGTATCCCACTGTTACTATCACTCTGGTATCCCACTGTTACTATCACTCTGGTATCCCACTGTTACTATCACTCTGGTATCCCACTGTTACTATCACTCTGGTATCCCACTGTTACTATCACTCTGGTATCCCACTGTTACTATCACTCTGGTATCCCACTGTTACTATCACTCTGGTATCCCACTGTTACTATCACTCTGGTATCCCACTGTTACTATCACTCTGGTATCCCACTGTTACTATCACTCTGGTATCCCACTGTTACTATCACTCTGGTATCCCACTGTTACTATCACTGTTACTATCACTCTGGTATCCCACTGTTACTATCACTCTGGTATCCCACTGTTACTATCACTCTGGTATCCCACTGTTACTATCACTCTATCCCACTGGTATCCCACTGTTACTATCACTCTGGTATCCCACTGTTACTATCACTCTGGTATCCCACTGTTACTATCACTCTGGTATCCCACTGTTACTATCACTCTGGTATCCCACTGTTACTATCACTCTGGTATCCCACTGTTACTATCACTCTGGTATCCCACTGTTACTATCACTCTGGTATCCCACTGTTACTATCACTCTGGTATCCCACTGTTACTATCACTCTGGTATCCCACTGTTACTATCACTCTGGTATCCCACTGTTACTATCACTCTGGTATCCCACTGTTACTATCACTCTGGTATCCCACTGTTACTATCACTCTGGTATCCCACTGTTACTATCACTCTGGTATCCCACTGTTACTATCACTCTGGTATCCCACTGTTACTATCACTCTGGTATCCCACTGTTACTATCACTCTGGTATCCCACTGTTACTATCACTCTGGTATCCCACTGTTACTATCACTCTGGTATCCCACTGTTACTATCACTCTGGTATCCCACTGTTACTATCACTCTGGTATCCCACTGTTACTATCACTCTGGTATCCCACTGTTACTATCACTCTGGTATCCCACTGTTACTATCACTCTGGTATCCCACTGTTACTATCACTCTGGTATCCCACTGTTACTATCACTCTGGTATCCCACTGTTACTATCACTCTGGTATCCCACTGTTACTATCACTCTGGTATCCCACTGTTACTATCACTCTGGTATCCCACTGTTACTATCACTCTGGTATCCCACTGTTACTATCACTCTGGTATCCCACTGTTACTATCACTCTGGTATCCCACTGTTACTATCACTCTGGTATCCCACTGTTACTATCACTCTGGTATCCCACTGTTACTATCACTCTGGTATCCCACTGTTACTATCACTCTGGTATCCCACTGTTACTATCACTCTGGTATCCCACTGTTACTATCACTCTGGTATCCCACTGTTACTATCACTCTGGTATCCCACTGTTACTATCACTCTGGTATCCCACTGTTACTATCACTCTGGTATCCCACTGTTACTATCACTCTGGTATCCCACTGTTACTATCACTCTGGTATCCCACTGTTACTATCACTCTGGTATCCCACTGTTACTATCACTCTGGTATCCCACTGTTACTATCACTCTGGTATCCCACTGTTACTATCACTCTGGTATCCCACTGTTACTATCACTCTGGTATCCCACTGTTACTATCACTCTGGTATCCCACTGTTACTATCACTCTGGTATCCCACTGTTACTATCACTCTGGTATCCCACTGTTACTATCACTCTGGTATCCCACTGTTACTATCACTCTGGTATCCCACTGTTACTATCACTCTGGTATCCCACTGTTACTATCACTCTGGTATCCCACTGTTACTATCACTCTGGTATCCCACTGTTACTATCACTCTGGTATCCCACTGTTACTATCACTCTGGTATCCCACTGTTACTATCACTCTGGTATCCCACTGTTACTATCACTCTGGTATCCCACTGTTACTATCACTCTGGTATCCCACTGTTACTATCACTCTGGTATCCCACTGTTACTATCACTCTGGTATCCCACTGTTACTATCACTCTGGTATCCCACTGTTACTATCACTCTGGTATCCCACTGTTACTATCACTCTGGTATCCCACTGTTACTATCACTCTGGTATCCTACTGTTACTATCACTCTGGTATCCCACTGTTACTATCACTCTGGTATCCCACTGTTACTATCACTCTGGTATCCCACTGTTACTATCACTCTGGTATCCTACTGTTACTATCACTCTGGTATCCCACTGTTACTATCACTCTGGTATCCCAGTGTTACTATCACTCTGGTATCCCACTGTTACTACCACTCTGGTATCCCACTGTTACTATCACTCTGGTATCCCACTGTTACTATCACTCTGGTATCCCACTGTTACTATCACTCTGGTATCCCACTGTTACTATCACTCTGGTATCCCACTGTTACTATCACTCTGGTATCCCACTGTTACTATCACTCTGGTATCCTACTGTTACTATCACTCTGGTATCCCAGTGTGACTATCACTCTGGTATCCCACTGTTACTATCACTCTGGTATCCCACTGTTACTATCACTCTGGTATCCCACTGTTACTATCACTCTGGTATCCCACTGTTACTATCACTCTGGTATCCCACTGTTACTATCACTTTGGTATCCCACTGTTACTATCACTCTGGTATCCCACTGTTACTATCACTCTGGTATCCCACTGTTACTATCACTCTGGTATCCCACTGTTACTATCACTCTGGTATCCCACTGTTACTATCACTCTGGTATCCCACTGTTACTATCACTCTGGTATCCTACTGTTACAATCACTCTGGTATCCCACTGTTACTATCACTCTGGTATCCCACTGTTACTATCACTCTGGTATCCCACTGTTACTATCACTCTGGTATCCTACTGTTACTATCACTCTGGTATCCCACTGTTACTATCACTCTGGTATCCTACTGTTACTATCACTCTGGTATCCCACTGTTACTATCACTCTGGTATCCCACTGTTTATGGATGGTTGATAGTGAGTTGTGGTGATGGATGGTTGATGGCAATTTTTGGCTATGGATGAATGATGGTGCATTGTGATGATGGATATTTTAGAGTGAGTAGTGGTGATGTATGGTTTTTTGTGAGTTGAAGTGATGGATGGTTGATGGTGAGTTGTGGGGATGGATGGCTGATGAGTTAAGGTAATGGATAGTTGATGGGGAATTGTGGTGATGGATGGTTTATAGTGAGTTAGGATTATGAATGGTTCATAGTGAGTTGTGGTAAGAGATGGTTGATGATGAGTTGTAAAGATTCATGTTGAAGATGAGTTGAAATTTTGAGAGTTAATGATAATTTGCAATAATGGATAGTTAATGAACTGCTTGTTAATTTTTTTGACCACAATGTAAATACACGAGATTAAATTATGCTGAAATAAGTAGTTTCGTGAGGAATTGTGTTGGTCAGCTCAGGTCTGTTGCCTAAGTTGTTCAAATGTTTCATTGTGTTGTGTCTTGAGTTTGATGTGATCTACTTCCTTATATCCCATACCAGATCATCCTTATATCCCATACCAGATCATCCTTATATCCCATACCAGATCATTATTATATCCCATACCAGATCATCCTTATATCCCATACCAGATCATCCTTATATCCCATACCAGATTATCCTTATATCCCATACTAGATCATCCTTATATCCCATACCAGATCATCCTTATATCCCATATCAGATCATCCTTATATCCCATACCAGATCATCCTTATATCCCATACCAGATCATTATTATATCCCATACCAGATCATCCTTATATCCCATACCAGATCATTATTATATCCCATACCAGATCATCCTTATATCCCATACCAGATCATTATTATATCCCATACCAGATCATCCTTATATCCCATACCAGATCATCCTTATATCCCATACCAGATTATCCTTATATCCCATACCAGATCATTATTATATCCCATACCAGATCATCCTTATATCCCATACCAGATCATTATTATATCCCATACCAGATCATCCTTATATCCCATACCAGATCATCCTTATATCCCATACCAGATCATCCTTATATCCCATACCAGATCATCCTTATATCCCATACCAGATCATCCTTATATCCCATACCAGATCATCCTTATATCCCATATCAGATCATCCTTATATCCCATACCAGATCATCCTTATATCCCATACCAGATCATTATTATATCCCATACCAGATCATCCTTATATCCCATACCAGATCATTATTATATCCCATACCAGATCATCCTTATATCCCATACCAGATCATCCTTATATCCCATACCAGATCATCCTTATATCCCATACCAGATCATCCTTATATCCCATACCAGATCATCCTTATATCCCATACCAGATCATCCTTATATCCCATACCAGATCATCCTTATATCCCATACCAGATCATCCTTATATCCCATACCAGATCATCCTTATATCCCATACCAGATCATCCTTATATCCCATACCAGATCATCCTTATATCCCATACCAGATTATCCTTATATCCCATACTAGATCATCCTTATATCCCATACCAGATCATCCTTATATCCCATATCAGATCATCCTTATATCCCATACCAGATCATCCTTATATCCCATACCAGATCATTATTATATCCCATACCAGATCATCCTTATATCCCATACCAGATCATTATTATATCCCTTACCAGATCATCCTTATATCCCATACCAGATCATCCTTATATCCCATACCAGATCATCCTTATATCCCATACCAGATCATCCTTATATCCCATACCAGATCATCCTTATATCCCATACCAGATCATCCTTATATCCCATACCAGATCATCCTTATATCCCATACCAGATCATCCTTATATCCCATACCAGATCATTATTATATCCCATACCAGATCATCCTTATATCCCATACCAGATCATTATTATATCCCATACCAGATCATCCTTATATCCCATACCAGATCATTATTATATCCCATACCAGATCATCCTTATATCCCATACCAGATCATCCTTATATCCCATACCAGATCATTATTATATCCCATACCAGATCATTATTATATCCCATACCAGATCATCCTTATATCCCATACCAGATCATCCTTATATCCCATACCAGATCATCCTTATATCCCATACCAGATCATCCTTATATCCCATACCAGATCATTATTATATCCCATACCAGATCATCCTTATATCCCATACCAGATCATTATTATATCCCATACCAGATCATCCTTATATCCCATACCAGATCATTATTATATCCCATACCAGATCATCCTTATATCCCATACCAGATCATCCTTATATCCCATACCAGATCATTATTATATCCCATACCAGATCATCCTTATATCCCATACCAGATCATTATTATATCCCATACCAGATCATCCTTATATCCCATACCAGATCATCCTTATATCCCATACCAGATCATTATTATATCCCATACCAGATCATTATTATATCCCATACCAGATCATCCTTATATCCCATACCAGATCATTATTATATCCCATACCAGATCATCCTTATATCCCATACCAGATCATCCTTATATCCCATACCAGATCATCCTTATATCCCATACCAGATCATCCTTATATCCCATACCAGATACCAGATCATCCTTATATCCCATACCAGATCATCCTTATATCCCATACCAGATCATTCTTATATCCCATACCAGATCATCCTTATATCCCATACCAGATCATCCTTATATCCCATACCAGATTATCCTTATATCCCATACCAGATCATCCTTATATCCCATACCAGATCATCCTTATATCCCATACCAGATCATCCTTATATCCCATACCAGATCATCCTTATATCCCATACCAGATCATCCTTATATCCCATACCAGATCATCCTTATATCCCATACCAGATCATCCTTATATCCCATACCAGATCATGCTTATATCCCATACCAGATCATCCTTATATCCCATACCAGATCATCCTTATATCCCATACCAGATCATCCTTACATCCCACACCAGATCATCCTTATATCCCATACCAGATCATCCTTATATCCCATACCAGATCATCCTTATATCCCATACCAGATCATCCTTACATCCCACACCAGATCATCCTTATATCCCATACCAGATCATCCTTATATCCCACACCAGATCATCCTTATATCCCATACCAGATCATCCTTATATCCCATACCAGATCATCCTTATATCCCACACCAGATCATCCTTATATCCCATACCAGATCATCCTTATATCCCATACCAGATCATCCTTATATCCCATACCAGATCATCCTTATATCCCATACCAGATCATCCTTATATCCCATACCAGATTATCCTTATATCTCATACCAGATCATCCTTATATCCCATACCAGATCATCCTTATATCCCATACCAGATCATCCTTATATCCCATACCAGATCATCCTTATATCCCATACCAGATCATCCTTATATCCCATACCAGATCATCCTTATATCCCATACCAGATCATCCTTATATCCCATACCAGATCATCCTTATATCCCATACCAGATCATCCTTATATCCCATACCAGATCATCCTTATATCCCATACCAGATCATCCTTATATCCCATACCAGATCATCCTTATATCATTATATCTCATCCTTCTTTTGATTAAATATTATATCACTGCATCTTTTAAGAAAGTTTCCCTAACTGAAAATATTTTAAGTTAGCAGTTACTAACAGAAGTTTACTATTTTAATTGTTATGAGCTGCACGGTGTTCACATACGACGTTAACTTCACCTAAACATTAACATTAAGTATTTGTTATGGTGTAAACATTAAGATTAAAGAAATAACATTGTGTGCCAAACCATCAAGGTATAATATATGTTAACAATGATATATCGCAGTAAACTACTAAGCAACAATAATTGTATAATATATGACCACACGACTGACCATGACAGTGTACAGGAGAGTCGTACTGACCAGTGTGCAGGAGAGTCGTACTGACCAGTGTGCAGGAGAGTCGTACTGACCAGTGTGCAGGAGAGTCGTACTGACCAGTGTGCAGGAGAGTCGTACTGACCAGTGTACAGGAGAGTCGTACTGACCAGTGTGCAGGAGAGTCGTACTGACCAGTGTGCAGGAGAGTCGTACTGACCAGTGTGCAGGAGAGTCGTACTGACCAGTGTACAGGAGAGTCGTACTGACCAGTGTGCAGGAGAGTCGTACTGACCAGTGTACAGGAGAGTCGTACTGACCAGTGTGCAGGAGAGTCGTACTGACCAGTGTGCAGGAGAGTCGTACTGACCAGTGTGCAGGAGAGTCGTACTGACCAGTGTGCAGGAGAGTCGTACTGACCAGTGTGCAGGAGAGTCGTACTGACCAGTGTGCAGGAGAGTCGTACTGACCAGTGTACAGGAGAGTCGTACTGACCAGTGTGCAGGAGAGTCGTACTGACCAGTGTACAGGAGAGTCGTACTGACCAGTGTGCAGGAGAGTCGTACTGACCAGTGTGCAGGAGAGTCGTACTGACCAGTGTACAGGAGAGTCGTACTGACCAGTGTGCAGGAGAGTCGTACTGACCAGTGTGCAGGAGAGTCGTACTGACCAGTGTGCAGGAGAGTCGTACTGACCAGTGTACAGGAGAGTCGTACTGACCAGTGTACAGGAGAGTCGTACTGACCAGTGTGCAGGAGAGTCGTACTGACCAGTGTACAGGAGAGTCGTACTGACCAGTGTACAGGAGAGTCGTACTGACCAGTGTGCAGGAGAGTCGTACTGACCACTGTACAGGAGAGTCGTACTGACCAGTGTACAGAAGCACACTAGTTACTTATAAACATGAACAAGTTAGAGAAGTGAAAATGTTAGAAAAGAGATAATCTTCACAGTTTTTTTAATAAAGTTTTGTAGTTAAACTTTATCTTCCATAAGATAATTCATAAGTGTCTTCTTTACTTTACCCAAAAGTGCCTCAAACTAGACACTTTCCACATCTTTCAAAATGAATGTCTTCAAAATGCCAAAAATCAATATTCTCCATCAGAATATAGAAATATATATAAAGTTCCTGGTTTCTCCAACATTGACCAAGTCGCATTTTTCTGCCTCCAACTTTTCGATTTTAATATGAGAAAACAAACAAAATTTTAACAACCATAAGGGAGAGCGCATATATGAATGTTAGTTAGTTAATTTTGTGTATATTTATGGCCTGTTGTATATGAGTACGTGTGTATGTGTGTGTGTGTGTGTGTGTGTGTGTGTGTGTGTGTGTGTGTGTGTGTGTGTGTGTGTGTGTGTGTGTGTGTGTGTGTGTGTGTGTGTGTGTGCGCGTGTGTATGAGTTTGTGTATGAGTGCGTGTGTGTTAGTTACCATTTTGTCCTAGGCACATGTCGATTAGACACTAGGCCTGTTGTATATCAGTACGTGTGTGTGTGGTATCTTGGTACAGACCTGGAATCAACTACGACTACCTCTACTAGTGAGAGTGGCTGGATTTGAGAGGGACCTGACCTACCAACATCTGCGTTCTACTAGTGACCTGTCTCACCTCCTGGCGCTATATAAGGCTCCATCCTGTCACTTCAATTCCATATTGTTTCAAACTTCGGAACAATGCTCTTCTCCAGACTGAGGGACTGACCACCTCAAAACTTTAAGGGTGATGGACTGATTACATCGTCTTCAAGTCTCTTCTGCTTCTATCAACTTTTCTGTACTCGACTGAAAAATGTGTGTGTGTGTCTTACCTGTGTGTGTGTGTGTCTGTATGTGTGTGTGTGTATATGTGTATGTGTGTGTGTGTGTGTATGTATGTGTGTGTGTATGTGTGTGTGTGTGTGTGTGTGTGTGTGTGTGTGTGTGTCTGTGTGTGTATGTGTGTGCGTGTGTGTGCTTGTGTGTGTGTGCGCGCGCACGTGCGTTGTTTTGTGAGTGTATGAATGATGGTGACCCCGCAGGCTGCCGTTGCAGAAATGTGCAAATGAGCGTGAAAATAAGAGTGTAAGTTTATTTATATACATAAACAGTTCCACAAATGATTATGCACAGTAACATATGCGTAAATTACCCAGGATAACCTAAAAACGTTAGACAAAATGATATATTTCCATTGTGTTCGGCGCTTGTAACCCACTGCGCGTCTTGCAGATATATAGGATAAATACCCAAATGAAAATAAGAAGTTCAAAACTTATTAAAGTTCTCGTGGAGGTGGACAAACACACTAACAAACGAGCACTCATAAATATACACAACAACATTCACAAACACATTTAAACTGCTAATTAAGTAAAAAAAATCTTATATTTACCGTAGAAAAATTGTATGATATAAATAGAACTTCCAAAATTTCATTGAGTGTCCAGGCCTTGGTAGGCGAACTGGACGGTAGCTTGGCTGCGTCTACCTGATCTACGATCTAGACTGTCTTGGTGCGTGTAATTACAGGACGCAGATTTCTGCGTGTCCCCTCCTGTAATTCCACCCACCTGGACAGTCTCTACCGTAGACCAGCTAAACAAGGCCTCGTTCTCATCTGGCTAGATCACTAAGGGTGGCTGACCTGACTTCGGGATAGATAACCTGGGGAAGGCTGAGACTGGAAGATATCCTAAGGAAAGTGAGGAAGGGGAGACATCCGGGGGCCCACGGATGGATTCCTGGACACATGGACCTGGGAAAAACGAGAACACCTTGGGGAAGTGGGGAAGGGGGAATATCTGAGGCGGACAAGAGGGACTCCTGGTCACATGGACCTGTGAAAGAAGTAGATACTGGTTACAAAGGCAGACCTTGGGAAAGTGGAGAAGGGAGAATATCTGAGGCGGACAGATGAACTCCTGGACACAGGGACCTGGGAAAGAAGGAGATACTGGTTACAAAGGCAGACCTTGGGAAAGTGGGTAAGGGAGAATATCTGAGGCGGACAGATGGACTCCTGGACACATGGACCTGGGAAAGAAGGAGTTACTGGTTACAAAGGCAGACCTTGGGAAAGTGGGGAAGGGAGAATATCTGAGGCGGACAGATGGACTTCTGGACACATGGACCTGGGAAAGAAGGAGATACTGGTTGCAAACCTGGACACATGGGAAAGAAGGAGATACTGGTTACAAAGGCAGACCTTGGGAAAGTGGGGAAGGGAGAATATCTGAGGGGACACAGATTGACTCCTGGACACATGGACCTGGGAAAGGAGATACTGGTTGCTGAGGCAGACCTTGGGAAAGTGGGGAAGGGAGAATATCTGAGGCGGACAGATGGACTCCTGGACACATGGACCTGGAAAAGAAGGAGATACTGGTTACAAAGGCAGACCTTGGGAAAGTGGGGAAGGGAGAATATCTGAGGCGGACAGATGGACTCCTGGACACATGGACCTGGGAAAGAAGGAGATACTGGTTACAAAGGCAGACCTTGGGAAAGTGGGGAAGGGAGAATATCTGAGGGGACACAGATTGACTCCTGGACACATGGACCTGGGAAAGAAGGAGATACTGGTTGCTGAGGTAGACCTTGGGAAAGTGGGGAAGGGAGAACATCTGAGGGGGCACAGATGGACTCCTGAACACATGGACCTGAGGAAAGCATCAAAAACACAGTAAGTGGGGGGTGGACTTTAAAGACGAACCACTGGCCTCCACGTGGCAAGGTCTGGTAACTCAGAGATAACTCTGAGGCTGACAGTCAGTGGTCGCAATTAATAACGACTAATTAGATTTCTTATAAACTGACATGTAATTATTTAACATTTAGCATTTTGGGCAGCTTTAAAAAGGAATATTTTGGGCTCGTCCTGATTTACCAATTTATTAAAACATACTTATACTACCATCTAAAACATTTTAAGATTTTTTTTTTTTACATATGAACGATTATTATATAATGGAATCCGTATTAGCTTAGATGTTTGGGACTTGATTTCCTTTACTGTTTAGGAGTTATTACAATGACATAACTTTATTCTACCTACCTTTACTTCACTCTCGAGAGTTGTGTTAAAAAAACAGCAAAAAGGAATGAACAGACCTGATGAGAGTGAGAACACCAGAGATCGTACCCACAATCTAGCTACAGTAACTTTGAGGAATGTGTCTCGCCCGGTGAAGAGATCTTGTTCCTCTTCCTTCTTTCGAATCTGATTTCCTTTTATTCATCAACACATTTCATAATAATCTTCCTGATCAATAAACATTAACCATCACCTCTCGCAAAGCAGTTAACACAAATAAGCAAAGCACTAATATATTTTTCTTCTTTACCGTGGCATTTAAATGAGGGTTAATGAATTGATCAACGGAGCTCAGAGTAACTCATGGACAATGATAAACTTCTCTCAAAACAACATGTAACAGACTTAAGCTGAATATATACTCACAAATCACAAAATGATTCTTGTTCACACCGGCATATATGACCGTGAATGCTACGGAGAACAGTGTCGACGGTTGAAAAGTTAAGGTGACGCACTGTTGGACAGATATCGTGATGAATTGTGGATGAACCGAAATGAATGGTTGAAAGTTAGTTGTAATGGTGTATGGATGATGGACATTTTAGGTAAGGGATGGTTGATAGTTGTTGTGATAGATGGTTGATGGTAAATTGAAGTGATTTAATGTTAATTGTGAGTTGTGGTCGGTGATAGTCGATGGAGATATGTTATCAGCTTTGATAAGTTGAAAATACTGATGGGTGATGGTAAGATGTTATGAATAGTTGATAATATGTTGTGGTGTTGCATGTTTGTAGGTGAGTTATAGTGAGGGATGGTTGATGATTAGTTGAAATTATAGCTGGTTGATGGCTAATATTGGTGATGGAGAGTTAATAAATTGCTTGTTTATTCTTTCTGTCCCAATGTGCATGTTAAGACATGTGTTCACATATCGGTGCTTTTCTTTGTGTTTATAATTATTGTCATTTTTTCTGGTGTTTCCTTTCCAGGTTAGAATCCTTTCCCTGTAAGTCACGTATGTCTTAGAAAACAAATACAAGGTGACCACAGCTTGAGTAGATGTAGTAGACCGAAATTAACACTATGAACCTCATCCAAGATATTTTTCAGCTACTCTGCTGAGGGAAGCTGTAATGAAATGTAGGTTTAAACTGAACATAATAACAACACAACATATTTCTTGCATTCCATGTTGCAAGAAATATGTGAGGGACTAATGAGTAAACACACAAGGAAGTTATGAACATGAGTAGCCACACAAGGAAGTTATGAGGGACCTATGAGTAACCAAGGAAGTTATGAGGGACCTATGAGTAACCATACAAGGAAGTTATGAGGGACCTATGAGTGACCACACAAGGAAGTTATGAGGGACCTATGAGTGACCACACAAGGAAGTTATGAGGGACCTATGAGTGACCACACAAGGAAGTTATGAGGGACCTATGAGTAGCCACACAAGGAAGTTATGAGGGACCTATGAGTGACCACACAAGGAAGTTATGAGGGACCTATGAGTAGCCACAAAAGGAAGATATGAGGGACCTATGAGTAACCACATGAGTTATGAGGGACCTACACACAAGGAAGTTATGAGGGACCTTTGAGTAACCACACAAGGAAGTTATGAGGGACCTATGAGTAGCCACACAAGGAAGTTATGAGGGACCTTTGAGTAACCACACAAGGAAGTTATGAGGGTCCTATGAGTAGCCATACAAGGAAGTTATGAGGGACCTTTGAGTAACCACATAAGGAAGTTATGAGGGCCCTGTGAGTAACCACACAAGGAAGTTATGAGGAACCCATGAATAACCATACAAGGAAGTTATGAGGAACCTTCGAGTAACCACATAAGGAAGTTATGAGGGACCTATGAGTAACCATACAAGGAAGTTATGAGGGACCCATGAGTAACCACACAAGGAAGTTATGAGGGACCTATCAGTAACCATATAGGAAGCTATGAGAAACCTATGAGTAACCATGTAGAAGTAACATTAGCGACCCATGATTAAAAATGTAGGAAATAAATAACTAAAAGTCACAATACCGTGACTGGAACAACACACAAATAACTCGCACATGTGAGAGGGAAGCTCACCACGACGTTTCAGTCCGACTTTGACCATTTACAAAGTCACACTGTTTTAACACTGTCTTAACACTGTCTTATCACTGGCTTAACACTGTCTTAACACTGTATGTGTTAAGCCAGCAGTTACTAGATTCAAGAGAAGATTTTCGCAAGCCAGAAACTAACAAATTCATTATAGGTTTTTCTTAAGAAACTGAAGCTGGTTGGAAAATTTTCTTGCCTTTAAATTCACATACAATGTCTATGTTGTACAGAACACGTACTGAACACGTTGATATGGGCTAGAACACTGAATGAACATGTTGATCACAAACAAAACATGTACTGAACACTTTGATTTGGAATAAAACACACACAAAACGCTAAATGTTGTTCACACCTGTACAGACACACGTGAGTCGTGTTTCACATAATGTGAATGTTTGGTAGTGAGTTGTGCTGGTGAATGATTGGGGTGAGTTGTGATGGATGATTGATGGTGAGTTGTGGTGATGGTAAGTTGTGGATATGGAGGGTTGATGGTGAGTTGTGGTTATTCATGGTGGGTTGTAGTTATGAATGGTTGATGGTGAGTTCTTGTTATTGATGGCGGGTTGGGATGATTGATGGAAGACGAGTTGAGGTAATGGATGTTTTATAGTGAGATGTGGTAAGAGACGGTTGAAGACGAGGTGTGAAGATGGGTGGTTGAAGATGAGTTGTGGAGATGAGTGGTTCAAGATGAGTTGTGAAGATGGGTGGTTGAAGATGAGGTGTGAAGATGGGTGGTTGAAGATGAGTTGTGGAGATGAGTGGTACAAGATGAGTTGTGAAGATGGGTGGTTGAAGATGAGTTGTGGAGATAGGTGGTTGAAGATGAGTTGTGAAGATGAGTGGTTTTAGATGATATGTGGAGATGGGTTGTAGAAGATGAGTTATGGAAATGGGTAGTTGAAGATGAGTTGTGGAGATGGGTTGTTGAAGATGAATTGTGGAGATGGGTTGTTGAAGATGAATTGTGGAGATGGGTTGTTGAAGATGAGTTGTGAAGATGGGTGGTTGAAGATGAGTTGTGGAGATGGGTGGTTGAAGATGAGTTGTGGAGATGGGTGGCTGAAAATGAGTTGTGGAGATGGATGGTTGAAGATGAGTTGAGGATATGGGTTGTTGAAGATGAGTTGTGATGGGTGGTTGAAGATGAGTTGAGGAGATGGGTTGTTGAAGATGAGTTGTGGAGATGGGTGGTTGAAGATGAGTTGAGGAGATGGGTTGTTGAAGATGAGTTGTGGAGATGGGTGGTTGAAGATGAGTTGTGGAGATGGGTTGTTCAAGATGAGTTGTGGAGATGAATGGTTGAAGATGAGTTGTGAAGATGGGTGGCTGAAGATGAGTTGTGGAGATAGGTGGTTGAAGATGAGTTGAGGAGATGGGATCTTGAAGATGAGTTGTGGAGATGGGTGG
This sequence comes from Cherax quadricarinatus, assembly GCF_038502225.1. Lineage (NCBI taxonomy): Eukaryota > Metazoa > Arthropoda > Malacostraca > Decapoda > Parastacidae > Cherax > Cherax quadricarinatus. The sequence continues at coordinate 29,739 of NW_027196272.1, read as the reverse complement.
TTGAAAATGAGTTGAGGAGATGGGTGGTTGAAGATTAGTTATGGAGATGGGTGGTTGAAGATGAGTTGTGGAGTTGGGTGGTTGAAGATGAGTTGAGGAGATGGGTTGTTGAATATGAGTTGTGGAGATGGGTGGTTGAAGATGAGTTGTAGAGATGGGTGATTGAAGATGAGTTGCGGAGATGGGTGGTTGAAGATGAGTTGTGGAGATGGGTGGTAGAAGATGAGTTGTGGAGATGGGTGGTTGAAGATGAGTTGAGGAGATGGATGGTTGAAGATGAGTTGTGGAGATGGGTGGTTGAAGATGAGTTGTGGAGATGGGTGGTTGAAGATGAGTTGTAGAGATGGGTGATTGAAGATGAGTTGCGGAGATGGGTGGTTGAAGATGAGTTGTGGAGATAGGTGGTTGAAGATGAGTTGTGGAGATGGGTGGTTGAAGATGAGTTGAGGAGATGGGTTCTTGAAGATGAATTGTGGAGATGGGTTGTTGAAGATGAATTGTGGAGATGGGTTGTTGAAGATGAGTTGTGAAGATGGGTGGTTGAAGACGAGTTGTAGAGATGGGTGGCTGAAGACGAGTTGTGGATATGGGTGGCTGAAAATGAGTTGTGGAGATGGATGGTTCAAGACGAGTTGAGGATATGGGTTGTTGAAGATGAGTTGTGGAGATGGGTGGTTGAAGATGAGTTGAGGAGATGGGTTGTTCAAGATGAGTTGTGGAGATGGGTGGTTGAAGATGAGTTGTGGAGATGGGTTGTTCAAGATGAGTTGTGGAGATGGGTGGTTGAAGATGAGTTGTGAAGATGGGTGGTAGAAGATGAGTTGTGGAGATAGGTGGTTGAAGATGAGTTGAGAAGATGGGATCTTGAAGATGAGTTGTGGAGATGGGTGGTTGAAAATGAGTTGAGGAGATGGGTGGTTGAAGATTAGTTGTGGAGATGAAGATGAGTTGTGGAGATGGGTGGTTGAAGATGAGTTGTGGAGATTTGTGGTTGAAGATGAGTTGAGGAGATGGGATGTTGAATATGAGTTGTGGAGATGGGTGGTTGAAGATGAGTTGTAGAGATGGGTGATTGAAGATGAGTTGCGGAGATGGGTGGTTGAAGATGAGTTTTGGAGATAGGTGGTTGAAGATGAGTTGTGGATGTGGGTGGTTGAAGATGAGTTGAGGAGATGGGTTGTTGAAGATGAATTGTGGAGATGGGTTGTTGAAGATGAGTTGTGAAGATGGGTGGTTGAAGACGAGTTGTAGAGATGGGTGGTTGAAGATGAGTTGTGGAGATGGGTGACTGAAAATGAGTTGTGGAGATGGATGGTTGAAGACGAGTTGAGGATATGGGTTGTTGAAGATGAGTTGTGGAGATGGTGATTGAAGATGAGTTGTAGAGATGGGTTCTTGAAGATGAGTTGAGGAGATGGGTGGTTGAAGATGAGTTGAGGAGATGGGTTGTTGAAGATGAGTTGTGGAGATGGGTGGTTGAAGATGAGTTGAGGAGATGGGTTGTTGAAGATGAGTTGAGGATATGGATTTTTGAAGATGAGTTGTGGAGATGGGTGGTTGAAGATGAGTTGAGGAGATGGATTTTTGAAGATGAGTTGTGGAGATGGGTGGTTGAAGATGAGTTGAGGAGATGGGTTGTTGAAGATGAGTTGTGGAGATGGGTGGTTGAAGATGAGTTGTGTGGAGATGGGTTGTTAAAGATGAGTTGTGGAGATGGGTGGTTGAAGATGAGTTGTGGAGATGGGTTGTTGAAGATGAATTGTGGAGATGGGTTGTTGAAGATGAGTTGTGAAGATGGGTGGTTGAAGACGAGTTGTAGAGATGGGTGGTTGAAGATGACTTGTGGAGATGGGTGGCTGAAAATGAGTTGTGGAGATGGATGGTTGAAGACGAGTTGAGGATATGGGTTGTTGAAGATGAGTTGTGGAGATGGTGATTGAAGATGAGTTGTAGAGATGGGTTCTTAAAGATGAGTTGAGGAGATGGGTGGTTGAAGATGAGTTGTGGAGATGGGTGGTTGGAGATGAGTTGTGGATGTGGGTGGTTGAAGATGAGTTGAGGAGATGGGTTGTTGAAGATGAATTGTGGAGATGGGTTGTTGAAGATGAGTTGTGAAGATGGGTGGTTGAAGACGAGTTGTAGAGATGGGTGGTTGAAGATGAGTTGTGGAGATGGGTGACTGAAAATGAGTTGTGGAGATGGATGGTTGAAGACGAGTTGAGGATATGGGTTGTTGAAGATGAGTTGTGGAGATGGTGATTGAAGATGAGTTGTAGAGATGGGTTCTTGAAGATGAGTTGAGGAGATGGGTGGTTGAAGATGAGTTGAGGAGATGGGTTGTTGAAGATGAGTTGTGGAGATGGGTGGTTGAAGATGAGTTGAGGAGATGGGTTGTTGAAGATGAGTTGAGGATATGGATTTTTGAAGATGAGTTGTGGAGATGGGTGGTTGAAGATGAGTTGAGGAGATGGATTTTTGAAGATGAGTTGTGGAGATGGGTGGTTGAAGATGAGTTGAGGAGATGGGTTGTTGAAGATGAGTTGTGGAGATGGGTGGTTGAAGATGAGTTGTGTGGAGATGGGTTGTTAAAGATGAGTTGTGGAGATGGGTGGTTGAAGATGAGTTGTGGAGATGGGTTGTTGAAGATGAATTGTGGAGATGGGTTGTTGAAGATGAGTTGTGAAGATGGGTGGTTGAAGACGAGTTGTAGAGATGGGTGGTTGAAGATGACTTGTGGAGATGGGTGGCTGAAAATGAGTTGTGGAGATGGATGGTTGAAGACGAGTTGAGGATATGGGTTGTTGAAGATGAGTTGTGAAAATGGGTGGTTGAAGATGAGTTGAGGAGATGGGTTCTTGAAGATGAGTTGTGGAGATGGGTGGTTGAAAATGAGTTGAGGAGATGGGTGGTTGAAGATTAGTTGTGGAGATGAAGATGAGTTGTGGAGTTGGGTGGTTGAAAATGAGCTGTGGAGATGGGATGTGGAGATGGGTGGTTGAAGATGAGTTGAGGAGATAGGTTCTTGAAGATGAGTTGAGGAGATGGGTGGTTGAAGATGAGTTGTGGAGTTGGGTGGTTGAAGATGAGTTGAGGAGATGGGTGGTTGAAGATGAGTTGTGGAGTTGGGTGGTTGAAGATGAGTTGTGGAGTTGGGTGGTTGAAGATGAGTTGTGGAGATGGGTGGTTGAAGATGAGTTGTGGAGTTGGGTGGTTGAAGATGAGTTGTGGAGTTGGGTGGTTGAAGATGAGTTGTGGAGATGGGTGGTTGAAGATGAGTTGAGGAGATGGGTTCTTGAAGATGAGTTGAGGAGATGGGTGGTTGAAGATGAGTTGTGGAGTTGGGTTGTTGAAGATGAGTTGAGGAGATGGGTGGTTGAAGATGAGTTGTGGACATGGGTGGTTGAAGATGAGTTGTGGAGATGGGTGATTGAAGATGAGTTGTGGAGTTGGGTGGTTGAAGATGAGTTGTGGAGTTGGGTGGTTGAAGATGAGTTGTGGAGTTGGGTGGTTGAAGATGAATTGTGGAGATGGGTGGTTGAAGATGAGTTGAGGAGATGGGTGGTTGAAGATGAGTTGTGGAGTTGGGTGGTTGAAGATGAGTTGAGGAGATGGGTAGTTGAAGATGAGTTGTGGAGATGGGTGGTTGAAGATGAGTTGAGGAGATGGGTTCTTGAAGATGAGTTGAGGAGATGGGTGGTTGAAGATGAGTTGTGGAGTTGGGTGGTTGAAGATGAGTTGTGGAGATGGGTGGTTGAAGATGAGTTGAGGAGATGGGTTCTTGAAGATGAGTTGAGGAGATGGGTGGTTGAAGATGAGTTGTGGAGTTGGGTGGTTGAAGATGAGTTGAGGAGATGGGTGGTTGAAGATGAGTTGTGGACATGGGTGGTTGAAGATGAGTTGTGGAGATGGGTGATTGAAGATGAGTTGTGGAGTTGGGTGGTTGAAGATGAGTTGTGGAGTTGGGTGGTTGAAGATGAGTTGTGGAGTTGGGTGGTTGAAGATGAATTGTGGAGATGGGTGGTTGAAGATGAGTTGAGGAGATGGGTGGTTGAAGATGAGTTGTGGAGTTGGGTGGTTGAAGATGAGTTGAGGAGATGGGTAGTTGAAGATGAGTTGTGGAGATGGGTGGTTGAAGATGAGTTGAGGAGATGGGTTCTTGAAGATGAGTTGAGGAGATGGGTGGTTGAAGATGAGTTGTGGAGTTGGGTGGTTGAAGATGAGTTGAGGCAATGGGTGGTTGAAGATGAGTTGTGGAGATGGGTGGTTGAAGATGAGTTGTGGAGATGGGTGGTTGAAGATGAGTTGTGGAGTTGGGTGGTTGAAGATGAGTTGTGGAGTTGGGTGGTTGAAGATGAGTTGTGGAGTTGGGTGGTTGAAGATGAGTTGTGGAGATGGGTGGTTGAAGATGAGTTGTGGAGATGGGTGGTTGAAGATGAGTTGTGGAGTTGCGTGGTTGAAGATGAGTTGTGAAGATGGGTGGTTGAAGATGAGTTGTTGAGATAGGTTGATGAGATGGGTGGTTGAAAATTAGTTGTGGAGATGAAGATGAGTTGTGGAGATGGGTGGTTGAAGATGAGTTGAGGAGATGGGTGGTTGAAGATGAGTTGTGGAGTTGGGTGGTTGAAGATGATTTGTGGAGATGGGTGGTTGAAGATGAGTTGTGGAGATGGGTGGTTGAAGATGAGTTGTGGAGATGGGTGGTTGAAGATGAGTTGTGGAGATGGGTTGTTAAAGATGAGTTGTGAAGATGGGTGGTTGAAGATGAGTTGTGAAGATGGGTGGTTGAAGATGAGTTGTTGAGATAGGTGGTTGAAGATGGGTTGAGGAGATGGGTGGTTGAAAATTAGTTGTGGAGATGAAGATGAGTTGTGGAGTTGGGTGGTTGAAGATGATTTGAGATTTTGGGAATAAATGGTGATTTATAGTAATAGATAATGAACAATGTAAATACACGAGAATAAATGACGCTGATAAAACAGCTTCGTGAGGAATTGTGTTAGTCAGCTTAGTTGTGTTGCCTAAGTTGTTCTAATGTTCCATTGTGTTGTGTTGCCTGAGTTGTTCTAATGTTCCTTTGTGTTGTGTTGCCTAAGTTGTTCTAATGTTCCATTGTGTTTTGTTGCCTGAGTTGTTCTAATGTTCCATTGTGTTGTGTTGCCTGATTTGTTCTAATGTTCCATTGTGTTGTGTTGCCTGAGTTGTTCTAATGTTCCTTTGTGTTGTGTTGCCTAAGTTGTTCTAATGTTCCATTGTGTTGTGTTGCCGAAGTTGTTCTAATGTTCCATTGTGTTGTGTTGCCTGAGTTGTTCTAATGTTCCATTGTGTTGTGTTGCCTAAGTTGTTCTAATGTTCCATTGTGTTGTGTTGCCGAAGTTGTTCTAATGTTCCATTGTGTTGTGTTGCCTTAGTTGTTCTAATGTTCCTTTGTGTTGTGTTGCCTGAGTTGTTCTAATGTTCCATTGTGTTGTGTTGCCTGAGTTGTTCTAATGTTCCATTGTGTTGTGTTGCCTGAGTTGTTCTAATGTTCCATTGTGTTGTGTTGCCTAAGTTGTTCTAATGTTCCATTGTGTTGTGTTGCCTTAGTTGTTCTAATGTTCCTTTGTGTTGTGTTGCCTGAGTTGTTCTAATGTTCCATTGTGTTGTGTTGCCTAAGTTGTTCTAATGTTCCATTGTGTTGTGTTGCCGAAGTTGTTCTAATGTTCCATTGTGTTGTGTTGCCTTAGTTGTTCTAATGTTCCTTTGTGTTGTGTTGCCTGAGTTGTTCTAATGTTCCATTGTGTTGTGTTGCCTAAGTTGTTCTAATGTTCCATTGTGTTGTGTTGCCGAAGTTGTTCTAATGTTCCATTGTGTTGTGTTGCCTTAGTTGTTCTAATGTTCCTTTGTGTTGTGTTGCCTGAGTTGTTCTAATGTTCCATTGTGTTGTGTTGCCGAAGTTGTTCTAATGTTCCATTGTGTTGTGTTGCCTGAGTTGTTCTAATGTTCCATTGTGTTGTGTTGCCGAAGTTGTTCTAATGTTCCATTGTGTTGTGTTGCCTGAGTTGTTCTAATGTTCCATTGTGTTGTGTTGCCTAAGTTGTTCTAATGTTCCATTGTGTTGTGTTGCCGAAGTTGTTCTAATGTTCCATTGTGTTGTGTTGCCTGAGTTGTTCTAATGTTCCATTGTGTTGTGTTGCCTAAGTTGTTCTAATGTTCCATTGTGTTGTGTTGCCGAAGTTGTTCTAATGTTCCATTGTGTTGTGTTGCCTGAGTTGTTCTAATGTTCCATTGTGTTGTGTTGCCTGAGTTGTTCTAATGTTCCATTGTGTTGTGTTGCCTAAGTTGTTCTAATGTTCCATTGTGTTGTGTTGCCTTAGTTGTTCTAATGTTCCTTTGTGTTGTGTTGCCTGAGTTGTTCTAATGTTCCATTGTGTTGTGTTGCCTAAGTTGTTCTAATGTTCCATTGTGTTGTGTTGCCTAAGTTGTTCTAATGTTCCATTGTGTTGTGTTGCCGAAGTTGTTCTAATGTTCCATTGTGTTGTGTTGCCTTAGTTGTTCTAATGTTCCTTTGTGTTGTGTTGCCTGAGTTGTTCTAATGTTCCATTGTGTTGTGTTGCCTGAGTTGTTCTAATGTTCCATTGTGTTGTGTTGCCTGAGTTGTTCTAATGTTCCATTGTGTTGTGTTGCCTAAGTTGTTCTAATGTTCCATTGTGTTGTGTTGCCTTAGTTGTTCTAATGTTCCTTTGTGTTGTGTTGCCTGAGTTGTTCTAATGTTCCATTGTGTTGTGTTGCCTAAGTTGTTCTAATGTTCCATTGTGTTGTGTTGCCGAAGTTGTTCTAATGTTCCATTGTGTTGTGTTGCCTTAGTTGTTCTAATGTTCCTTTGTGTTGTGTTGCCTGAGTTGTTCTAATGTTCCATTGTGTTGTGTTGCCTAAGTTGTTCTAATGTTCCATTGTGTTGTGTTGCCGAAGTTGTTCTAATGTTCCATTGTGTTGTGTTGCCTTAGTTGTTCTAATGTTCCTTTGTGTTGTGTTGCCTGAGTTGTTCTAATGTTCCATTGTGTTGTGTTGCCGAAGTTGTTCTAATGTTCCATTGTGTTGTGTTGCCTGAGTTGTTCTAATGTTCCATTGTGTTGTGTTGCCGAAGTTGTTCTAATGTTCCATTGTGTTGTGTTGCCTGAGTTGTTCTAATGTTCCATTGTGTTGTGTTGCCTAAGTTGTTCTAATGTTCCATTGTGTTGTGTTGCCGAAGTTGTTCTAATGTTCCATTGTGTTGTGTTGCCTGAGTTGTTCTAATGTTCCATTGTGTTGTGTTGCCTAAGTTGTTCTAATGTTCCATTGTGTTGTGTTGCCGAAGTTGTTCTAATGTTCCATTGTGTTGTGTTGCCTGAGTTGTTCTAATGTTCCATTGTGTTGTGTTGCCTGAGTTGTTCTAATGTTCCATTGTGTTGTGTTGCCTAAGTTGTTCTAATGTTCCATTGTGTTGTGTTGCCTTAGTTGTTCTAATGTTCCTTTGTGTTGTGTTGCCTGAGTTGTTCTAATGTTCCATTGTGTTGTGTTGCCTAAGTTGTTCTAATGTTCCATTGTGTTGTGTTGCCGAAGTTGTTCTAATGTTCCATTGTGTTGTGTTGCCTTAGTTGTTCTAATGTTCCTTTGTGTTGTGTTGCCTGAGTTGTTCTAATGTTCCATTGTGTTGTGTTGCCTAAGTTGTTCTAATGTTCCATTGTGTTGTGTTGCCGAAGTTGTTCTAATGTTCCATTGTGTTGTGTTGCCTTAGTTGTTCTAATGTTCCTTTGTGTTGTGTTGCCTGAGTTGTTCTAATGTTCCATTGTGTTGTGTTGCCGAAGTTGTTCTAATGTTCCATTGTGTTGTGTTGCCTGAGTTGTTCTAATGTTCCATTGTGTTGTGTTGCCGAAGTTGTTCTAATGTTCCATTGTGTTGTGTTGCCTGAGTTGTTCTAATGTTCCATTGTGTTGTGTTGCCTAAGTTGTTCTAATGTTCCATTGTGTTGTGTTGCCGAAGTTGTTCTAATGTTCCATTGTGTTGTGTTGCCTGAGTTGTTCTAATGTTCCATTGTGTTGTGTTGCCTAAGTTGTTCTAATGTTCCATTGTGTTGTGTTGCCTGAGTTTTTCTAATGTTCCATTGTGATGTGTTGCCTAAGTTGTTCTCATGTTCCATTGTGTTGTGTTGCCTAAGTTGTTCTAATGTTCCATTGTGTTGTGTTGCCTAAGTTGTTCTAATGTTCCATTGTGTTGTGTTGCCTAAGTTGTTCTAATGTTCCATTGTGTTGTGTTGCCTAAGTTGTTCTAATGTTCCATTGTGTTGTGTTGCCTAAGTTGTTCTAATGTTCCATTGTGTTGTGTCTTTAGTTCCATGTGATCTACTACCTTGTATCCTATTCCACTTTAACCTTATTTCCTATACCAGGTCAACCTTACATTCCATACTAGTTTATCCTTATTTTGTATACCAGGTCATCCTTATTTTGTATACCAGGTCATCCTTATTTCTCATACCAGGTCATCCTTATTTCGCATACCAGGTCATCCTTATTTCGCATACCAGGTCATCTCTTTTTGTTATTTTTCCGCCGCTTCTTCCCTAGCATAAGACTCAAGTCTCTCGATTATTTTAGATGAATTATAAACCACTACAAATTTTAAGAATGTTTTACGCACTAAAAATAATAATTATTTTTATTATTATCACACTGGCCGATTCCCACCAAGGCAGGGTGGCCCGAAAAAGAAAAACTTTCACCATCATTCACTCCATCACTGTCTTGCCAGAAGGGTGCTTTACACTACAGTTTCTAAACTGCAACATTAACACCCCTCCTTCAGAGTGCAGGCACTGTACTTCCCATCTCCAGGACTCAAGTCCGGCCTGCCGGTTTCCCTGAATCCCTTCATAAATGTTACTTTGCTCACACTCCAACAGCACGTCAAGTATTAAAAACCATTTGTCTCCATTCACTCCTATCGAACACGCTCACGCATGCCTGCTGGAAGTCCAAGCCCCTCGCACACAAAACCTCCTTTACCCCCTCCCTCCAACCCTTCCTAGGCCGACCCCTACCCCGCCTTCCTTCCACTACAGACTGATACACTCTTGAAGTTATTCTGTTTCGCTCCATTCTCTCTACATGTCCGAACCACCTCAACAACCCTTCCTCAGCCCTCTGGACAACAGTTTTGGTAATCCCGCACCTCCTCCTAACTTCCAAACTACGAATTCTCTGCATTATATTCACACCACACATTGCCCTCAGACATGACATCTCCACTGCCTCCAGCCTTCTCCTCGCTGCAACATTCATCACCCATGCTTCACACCCATATAAGAGCGTTGGTAAAACTATACTCTCATACATTCCCCTCTTTGCCTCCAAGGACAAAGTTCTCTGTCTCCACAGACTCCTAAGTGCACCACTCACTCTTTTTCCCTCATCAATTCTATGATTCACCTCATCTTTCATAGACCCATCCGCTGACACGTCCACTCCCAAATATCTGAATACGTTCACCTCCTCCATACTCTCTCCCTCCAATCTGATATTCAATCTTTCATCACCTAATCTTTTTGTTATCCTCATAACCTTACTCTTTCCTGTATTCACCTTTAATTTTCTTCTTTTGCACACCCTACCAAATTCATCCACCAATCTCTGCAGCTTCTCTTCAGAATCTCCCAAGAGCACAGTGTAATCAGCAAAGAGCAGCTGTGACAACTCCCACCCTGTGTGTGATTCTTTATCTTTTAACTCCACGCCTCTTGCCAAGACCCTCGCATTTACTTCTCTTACAACCCCATCTATAAATATATTAAACAACCACGGTGACATCACACATCCTTGTCTAAGGCCTACTTTTACTGGGAAAAAATTTCCCTCTTTTCTACATACTCTAACTTGAGCCTCACTATCCTCGTAAAAACTCTTCACTGCTTTCAGTAACCTACCTCCTACACCATACACTTGCAACATCTGCCACATTGCCCCCCTATCCACCCTGTCATACGCCTTTTCCAAATCCATAAATGCCACAAAGACCTCTTTAGCCTTATCTAAATACTGTTCACTTATATGTTTCACTGTAAACACCTGGTCCACACCCCCCCTACCTTTCCTAAAGCCTCCTTGTTCATCTGCTATCCTATTCTCCGTCTTACTCTTAATTCTTTCAATTATAACTCTACCATACACTTTACCAGGTACACTCAACAGACTTATCCCCCTATAATTTTTGCACTCTCTTTTATCCCCTTTGCCTTTATACAAAGGAACTATGCATGCTCTCTGCCAATCCCTAGGTACCTTACCCTCTTCCATACATTTATTAAATAATTGCACCAACCACTCCAAAACTATATCCCCACCTGCTTTTAACATTTCTATCTTTATCCCATCAATCCCGGCTGCCTTACCCCCTTTCATTTTACCTACTGCCTCACGAACTTCCCCCACACTCACAACTGGCTCTTCCTCACTCCTACAAGATGTTATTCCTCCTTGCCCTATACACGAAATCACAGCTTCCCTATCTTCATCAACATTTAACAATTCCTCAAAATATTCCCTCCATCTTCCCAATACCTCTAACTCTCCATTTAATAACTCTCCTCTCCTATTTTTAACTGACAAATCCATTTGTTCTCTAGGCTTCCTTAACTTGTTAATCTCACTCCAAAACTTTTTCTTATTTTCAACAAAATTTGTTGATAACAGCTCACCCACTCTCTCATTTGCTCTCTTTTTACATTGCTTCACCACTCTCTTAACCTCTCTCTTTTTCTCCATATACTCTTCCCTCCTTGCATCACTTCTACTTTGTAAAAACTTCTCATATGCTAACTTTTTCTCCTTTACTACTCTCTTTACATCATCATTCCACCAATCGCTCCTCTTCCCTCCTGCACCCACTTTCCTGTAACCACAAACTTCTGCTGAACACTCTAACACTACATTTTTAAACCTACCCCATTCCTCTTCGACCCCATTGCCTATGCTCTCATTAGCCCATCTATCCTCCAATAGCTGTTTATATCTTACCCTAACTGCCTCCTCTTTTAGTTTATAAACCTTCACCTCTCTCTTCCCTGATGCTTCTATTCTCCTTGTATCCCATCTACCTTTTACTCTCAGTGTAGCTACAACTAGAAAGTGATCTGATATATCTGTGGCCCCTCGATAAACATGTACATCCTGAAGTCTACTCAACAGTCTTTTATCTACTAATACATAATCCAACAAACTACTGTCATTTCGCCCTACATCATATCGTGTATACTTGTTTATCCTCTTTTTCTTAAAATATGTATTACCTATAACTAAACCCCTTTCTATACAAAGTTCAATCAAAGGGCTCCCATTATCATTTACACCTGGCACCCCAAACTTACCTACCACACCCTCTCTAAAAGTTTCTCCTACTTTAGCATTCAGGTCCCCTACCACAATTACTCTCTCACTTGGTTCAAAGGCTCCTATACATTCACTTAACATCTCCCAAAATCTCTCTCTCTCCTCTGCATTCCTCTCTTCTCCAGGTGCATACACGCTTATTATGGCCCACTTCTCGCATCCAACCTTTACTTTAATCCACATAATTCTCGAATTTACACATTCATATTCTCTTTTCTCCTTCCATAACTGATCATTTAACATTACTGCTACCCCTTCCTTTGCTCTAACTCTCTCAGATACTCCAGATTTAATCCCATTTATTTCCCCCCACTGAAACTCTCCTACCCCCTTCAGCTTTGTTTCGCTTAGAGCCAGGACATCCAACTTCTTTTCATTCATAACATCAGCAATCATCTGTTTCTTGTCATCCGCACTACATCCACGCACATTTAAACAACCCAGTTTTATAAAGTTTTTCTTCTTCTCTTTTTTAGTAAATGTATACAGGAGAAGGGGTTACTAGCCCATTGCTCCTGGCATTTTAGTCGCCTCATACGACACGCATGGCTTACGGAGGAAAGATTCTTTTCCACTTCCCCATGGACAATAGAAGAAATAAAAAAGAACAAGAGCTATTTAGAATAAGGAGAAAAACCTAAATGTATGTATATATATATATATATATATATGCAGTTATTTATAAATGGAAATTTACTATTTTTAATTGCTATGAGCAGCACAATGTTCAGGTACGACGTAAACACCGTCTAAACATTAACGTTAAGTATTATTTAAATTATAATCATTAAGAAAAAAGAAATAACATTGTGTTCCACATCGTTCAGGTATAATACTTGATAACATTGTGTTCCACACCGTTCAGGTATAATACATGATAACATTGTGTTCCACACCGTTCAGGTATAATACATGATAACATTGTGTTCCACACCGTTCAGGTATAATACTTGATAACATTTAAACATCGCAGTAAATTACAACACAACATTATTTTGATAATATTCGCTAACATTCAAACATCACAATAGATGACAGCATAATGTTGAATGTTAGTAAGACAGAGACGTACTGACCAGTCTGCAGCAGCCACCACCAAAAATATTTTTGTTAATAGATCAAATATCAACGGCTTCTAGTTTTTATTTTTATCCCAAAACATTTATATATTGTGTGTGTGTGTGTGTGTGTGTGTGTGTGTGTGTGTGTGTGTGTGTGTGTGTGTGTGTGTGTGTGTGTGTGTGTGTGTGTGTGTATAGTTTTGTTAGTGTATGAATGATGGTGAACCTGCAGGCTGCCTATGCGGAAATGAGCAAATGAGCGTAAAAGCAAATGTGTGTCAGTAAGTTTACTTAAGTTCAGGTACTCGTAAATACAGTTACACAAATTATCATACCTAGTAACATATGTGTACATTACCCAGGATAACACAAAAAGTCATACAATGTAACTGTCATTGTGCACAAGCGCATATAACCCACTGCGCATCTTGTAAATACGTAAGAAAAATATCTAAATAAAAAGATGAAATTCAACACTTATTACAGTTTTCGGGAAGGTAGACAAACAGATTAACACACGAACACTCATAAAGTCACAAAAAAACTTTCGCAAACCCACTTAAATTAATAATTAAGTAAAAAATCTTATATTTAATGTAAATAAAGCGTATAACATAAATAGAACTCCCAAAATTTCATTGAGTGGCCAGACCTTGGTGGCTGAACTGGACGGTAGCTTGGCTGCGTCTGGCTGACTTACGGTCTAGACTGTCTTGGTAGACGTAATTACAGGACGCAGATTTCTGTGTGTCCCCTCCTGAAATTCCACCCATCTGGACAGTCTCTACCGTAGACCAGCCAGATAAATAACCTGGGGAAGGCTGAGACTGGAAAATAACCTAAGGGAAGTGAGGAAGGGGAGACATCCGGGGGCCCACGGATGGATTCCTGGACACATGAACCTGGGAAAAGCGAGAACACCCTGGGGAAGTGGGGAAGGGGAAATATCTGAGGCGGACAGATGGACTCCTGGATACATGGACCTGGGAAAGAAGGAGATACTGGTTAGAAAGGCAGACCTTGGGAAAGTGGGGAAGGGAGAATATCTGAGGGGACACAGATGTACTCCTGGACACATGGACCTGGGAAAGAAGGAGATACTGGTTACAAAGGCAGACCTTGGGAAAGTGGGGAAGGGAGAACATCTGAGGGGACACAGATGTACTCCTAGACACATGAAAGAAAAAGATACTGGTTACAAAGGCAGACCTTGGGAAAGTGGGGAAGGGAGAATATCTGAGGGGACACAGATTGACTCCTGGACACATATGGACCTAGGAAAGAAGGAGATGCTGGTTGCTGAGGCTGACCTTGGGAAAGTGGGGAAGGAAGAATATCTGAGGCGGACCTTGGGAAAGTGGGGAAGGGAGAACATCTGAGGGGACACAGATGTACTCCTAGACACATGGACCTGGGAAATTAGATACTGGTTACAAAGGCAGACCTTGGGAAAGTGGGGAAGGGAGAACATCTTAGGGAACACAGATGGACTCCTGGACACATGGACCTGGGAAAGAAAAAGATACTGGTTACAAAGGCAGACCTTGGGAAAGTGGGGAAGGGAGAATATCTGAGGGGACACAGATTGACTCCTGGACACATATGGACCTGGGAAAGAAGGAGATACTGGTTGCTGAGGCAGACCTTGGGAAAGTGGGGAAGGAAGAATATCTGAGGCGGACAGATGGACTCCTGGACACATGGACCTGGGAAAGAAGGAGATACTGGTTGCTGAGGCAGACCTTGGGAAAGTGGGGAAGGGAGAATATCTGAGGCGGACAGATGGACTCCTGGACACATGGACCTGGGAAAGAAGGAGATACTGGTTACAAAGGCAGACCTTGGGAAAGTAGGGAAAGGAGAATATCTGAGGGGACACAGATTGACTCCTGGACACATATGGACCTAGGAAAGAAGGAGATGCTGGTTGCTGAGGCTGACCTTGGGAAAGTGGGGAAGGGAGAATATCTGAGGCGGACAGGTGGACTCTTGGACACATGGACCTGGGAAAGAAGGAGATACTGGTTACAAAGGCAGACCTTGGGAAAGTGGGGAAGGGAGAACATCTGAGGGGACACAGATGGACTCCTGGACACATGGACCTGGCAAAGAAGATACTGGTTACAAAGGCAGACCTTGGGAAAGTGGGGAAGGGAGAATATCTGAGGCGGACAGATGGACTACTGGACGCATAGACCTGGGAAAGAAGGAGATACTGGTTAGAAAGGCAGACCTTGGGAAAGTGGGGAAGGGAGAATATCTGAGGCATACAGATGGATTCCTGGACACATGGACCTGGGAAAGAAGGATATTCTGGTTACAAAGGCAGACCTTGGGAAAGTGGGGAAGGGAGAATATCTGAGGCGGACAGATGGACTCCTGGACACATGGACCTGGGAAAGAAGGAGATACTGGTTACAAAGGCAGACCTTGGGAAAGTGGGGAAGGGAGAATATCTGAGGGGACACAGATTGACTCCTGGACACATGGACCTGGGAAAGAAGGAGATACTGGTTGCTGAGGCAGACCTTGGGAAAGTGGGGAAGGGAGAATATCTGAGGCAGACAGATGGACTCCTGGACACATGGACCTGGGAAAGAAGGAGATACTGGTTACAAAGGCAGACCTTGGGAAAGTGGGGAAGGGAGAACATCTGAGGGGACACAGATGGACTCCTGGACACATGGACCTGAGGAAAGCATCAAAAACACAGAAAGTGAGTGGGTGGACCTTAAAGACGAACCACTGGCCTCAACGTAGCAAGGTCTGGCAACTCAGAGATAACTCTGAGGCTGACAGTGGTCGCAAATATTAATAACAATTTTGATTTCTTAGCATTTCGGGCATTTCGGGAAAGCTTAAATTTTTTATTAGAGATGTGTAGGATGATGTCGAAAAATTAAGACACTTATGCAACGTATGGGAATCTTTATTGAAGAAACGTTTCGCCACAGTGGCTTCATCAGTCCACTGCGAAGCCGGAAGGAATAAGGAGAGGAGGAGTTTGAGGTAATCAGTCCCTCACAGCATAGGGCCAAACAGGTGACTTATATACTGCAGTGGAAGCAGCAGGAGGCGAGATCACAGTGTGACCATCCACTAGTGTAAGTAGGTCTTCGTCCGAAGGTTGGACAAGCGTTCAAACCTTGCCTAAACTCTCGAGACTGAAGAATAGGTATTTGGAATGAACTTAAAAGTCTTCATGTATCCTCTGATACAATCATAAAATGATAAGCCTTGATATATAAAAAAATATCTAAAAATGTTTAAATGGTAGTATAAGAAAGTCGCATAATTGATGGTGATGATGCGATTGATGATGATGTGATTGATGGTGATGATGTGATTGATAGTGATGTGACTGATGGTGATGATGTGATTGATGGTGATAATGTGATTGATGGCGATGATGTGTTTGATGATGATGTGATTGATGGTGATGATATGCGTGAACGACATCATCAAATGAAAACCGACAAGTTGAAGAATTGAGATACTTATGCAACGTATGGGAATCTTTACTGAAGAAACGTTTCGCCACACAGTGGCTTCATCAGTCCAATACAAAGTCGGTTTTCGAAACCATTCATCACATCTGTCAGACTACAACATCATGGGATTTTGATACAGAGAATTCTTCAACACTTATCCAACCTTTGGAAGACGATCTACTTACACTAGTGACAGGTCCCACTGTGATCCCGCCTCCTCCTGCTTGGTCTAACGTGACTGCAGTATATAAGTCACCTCTTTGGCCCTATGCTGTACTTCCTGCAAGAGTGATGGACTGAACATATCGACTCCAGGCTGAGGGACTGATTACCTCAAACTCTTCCTCTCCTTATACCTTCCTGCTTTGTATTGGACTGATGAAGCCACTGTGTGGCGAAACGTTTCTTCACTAAAGATTCCCATACGTTTCATGTCTCAATTCTTCAACTTGTCGGTTTTCAGAACCATTCATTGGATGATGTCGTTCACGCATATCATCACCATCAATCACATCATCATCAAACACATCATCACCATCAATTATGCGACTTTCTTATACTACCATCTAAAATATGGTATATAATACCGACAAGATGAAATTAAGACACATGTGCAACATCTGGGTATCTTTATTGTAGACGTTTCGCCATCCAGTGGCTTTATCAATACAAATTCCGGGATATAACTTGTCCTGGAATTTGTATTGATAAAGCCACTGGATGGCGAAACGTCTACAATAAAGATACCCAGATGTTGCACAAGTGTCTTAAAACCTTTTTATATATATTTTTTATATATCAAGGCTTATCACTTTATCATTGTATCAGAGGATACATGAAGAATTTTAACTTCATTTCAACTAGCTATTCTTCGGTCTGGAGAGTTTAGACAAGGTTACAATACCAACACTATGGTCAGTCTGGAGAGTTTAGACAAGGTTACAATACCAACACTATGGTCAGTCTGGAGAGTTTAGACAAGGTTACAATACCAACACTATGGTCAGTCTGGAGAGTTTAGACAAGGTTACAATACCAACACTATGGTCAGTCTGGAGAGTTTAGACAAGGTTACAATACCAACACTATGGTCAGTCTGGAGAGTTTAGACAAGGTTACAATACCAACACTATGGTCAGTCTGGAGAGTTTAGACAAGGTTACAATACCAACACTATGGTCAAGCTATCTTGAAAGAATATTAAAGATCAAGATTTTGCTTAATTTTTATTTTTTATGTATGCAGAACATGTCTGGGCATGTTATATTTGTCGCCATCCTCCGCACGGGATTAATAACATAAACTTAGTCTTCTGTGTATTTTTCACCTAACTGGGTGAATTTGGTTGAGATATTCCTGCAAGGAATAGAGAGGATCACTAATTGTAAATAGTCGAGATCTTCATCAAACTTACAGAAATTTTTGTTATAAATCCCATTTTTATTTTTTGTTATTTTATTCAGAGCAAAAAGGGAATAGCTAGTTAAAAACAGCAGAAAGGAATGAAGAGAGTGTAGTGTGGACCTGGTGAGTGTAGTGTGGACCTGTGAGAGTGTAGACCTGGTGAGAGTGTAGTGTGGACCTGGTGAGAGTGTAGTGTGGACCTGGTGAGAGTGTAGTGTGGACCTGGTGAGAGTGTAGTGTGGACCTGGTGAGAGTGTAGTGTGGACCTGGTGAGAGTGTAGTGTGGACCTGGTGAGAGTGTAGTGTGGACCTGGTGAGAGTGTAGTGTGGACCTGGTGAGAGTGTAGTGTGGACCTGGTGAGAGTGTAGTGTGGACCTGGTGAGAGTGTAGTGTGGACCTGGTGAGAGTGTAGTGTGGACCTGGTGAGTGTAGTGTGGACCTGGTGAGTGTAGTGTGGACCTGGTGAGAGTGTAGTGTGGACCTGGTGAGAGTGTAGTGTGGACCTGGTGAGAGTGTAGTGTGGACCTGGTGAGAGTGTAGTGTGGACCTGGTGAGAGTGTAGTGTGGACCTGGTGAGAGTGTAGTGTGGACCTGGTGAGTGTAGTGTGGACCTGGTGAGAGTGTAGTGTGGACCTGGTGAGAGTGTAGTGTGGACCTGGTGAGAGTGTAGTGTGGACCTGGTGAGTGTGTAGTGTGGACCTGGTGAGAGTGTAGTGTGGACCTGGTGAGAGTGTAGTGTGGACCTGGTGAGAGTGTAGTGTGGACCTGGTGAGAGTGTAGTGTGGACCTGGTGAGTGTAGTGTGGACCTGGTGAGAGTGTAGTGTGGACCTGGTGAGAGTGTAGTGTGGACCTGGTGAGAGTGTAGTGTGGACCTGGTGAGAGTGTAGTGTGGACCTGGTGAGAGTGTAGTGTGGACCTGGTGAGAGTGTAGTGTGGACCTGGTGAGAGTGTAGTGTGGACCTGGTGAGAGTGTAGTGTGGACCTGGTGAGAGTGTAGTGTGGACCTGGTGAGAGTGTAGTGTGGACCTGGTGAGAGTGTAGTGTGGACCTGGTGAGAGTGTAGTGTGGACCTGGTGAGTGTAGTGTGGACCTGGTGAGAGTGTAGTGTGGACCTGGTGAGTGTAGTGTGGACCTGGTGAGAGTGTAGTGTGGACCTGGTGAGAGTATAGTGTGGACCTGGTGAGAGTGTAGTGTGGACCTGGTGAGTGTAGTGTGGACCTGGTGAGTGTAGTGTGGACCTGGTGAGAGTGTAGTGTGGACCTGGTGAGAGTGTAGTGTGGACCTGGTGAGTGTAGTGTGGACCTGGTGAGAGTGTAGTGTGGACCTGGTGAGAGTGTAGTGTGGACCTGGTGAGAGTGTAGTGTGGACCTGGTGAGAGTGTAGTGTGGACCTGGTGAGTGTAGTGTGGACCTGGTGAGAGTGTAGTGTGGACCTGGTGAGAGTGTAGTTTTGACCTCTTGAGAGTGTAGTGTGGACCTCGTGAGAGTGTAGTGTGGACCTCGTGAGAGTATAGTCTGGACCTGGTGAGAGTGTAGTGTAGATCTGTTGAGAATGTAGTGTGGACTTGGTAAGAGTGTAGTGTGGACCTGGTGAGAATGTAGTGAGGACCTGGTGAGAGTGTAGTGTGGACCTGGTGAGAGTGTAGTGTGGACCTGGTGAGAGTGTAATGTGGACCTGGTGATAGTGGAGATTGAACCTGGTGTGAGTGTAGTCTGGACCTGGTGAGAGTGTAGTGTGGACCTGGAGAGAGTGTAGTGTGGACCTGGTAAGAATGTAGTCTGGACCTGGTGAGTGTAGTGTGGACCTGGTGAGAGTGTAGTGTGAGCCTAGTGAGAGTGTAGTGTGAACCTGGTGATAGTGTAGTTTGGACCTGGTGAGAGTGTAGTGTGGACCTGGTGAGTGTAGTGTGGACCTGGTGAGAGTGTAGTGTGGACCTGGTGAGTGTAGTGTGGACCTGGTGAGAGTGTAGTGTGGACCTGGTGAGAGTGTAGTGTGGACCTGGTGAGAGTGTAGTGTGGACCTGGTGAGTGTGTAGTGTGGACCTGGTGAGAGTGTAGTGTGGACCTGGTGAGAGTGTAGTGTGGACCTGGTGAGAGTGTAGTGTGGACCTGGTGAGAGTGTAGTGTGGACCTGGTGAGAGTGTAGTGTGGACCTGGTGAGAGTGTAGTGTGGACCTGGTGAGAGTGTAGTGTGGACCTGGTGAGAGTGTAGTGTGGACCTGGTGAGAGTGTAGTGTGGACCTGGTGAGTGTGTAGTGTGGACCTGGTGAGAGTGTAGTGTGGACCTGGTGAGAGTGTAGTGTGGACCTGGTGAGAGTGTAGTGTGGACCTGGTGAGAGTGTAGTGTGGACCTGGTGAGTGTAGTGTGGACCTGGTGAGTGTAGTGTGGACCTGGTGAGAGTATAGTGTGGACCTGGTGAGAGTGTAGTGTGGACCTGGTGAGTGTAGTGTGGACCTGGTGAGTGTAGTGTGGACCTGGTGAGAGTGTAGTGTGGACCTGGTGAGAGTGTAGTGTGGACCTGGTGAGAGTGTAGTGTGGACCTGGTGAGAGTGTAGTGTGGACCTGGTGAGAGTGTAGTGTGGACCTGGTGAGAGTGTAGTCTGGACCTGGTGATAGTGTAGTGTGGACCTGGTGAGAGTGTAGTGTGGACCTGGTGAGTGTAGTGTGGACCTGGTGAGAGTGTAGTGTGGACCTGGTGAGAGTGTAGTGTGGACCTGGTGAGAGTGTAGTGTGGACCTGGTGAGAGTGTAGTGTGGACCTGGTGAGAGTGTAGTGTGGACCTGGTGAGAGTGTAGTGTGGACCTGGTGAGAGTGTAGTGTGGACCTGGTGAGAGTGTAGTGTGGACCTGGTGAGAGTGTAGTGTGGACCTGGTGAGAGTGTAGTGTGGACCTGGTGAGAGTGTAGTGTGGACCTGGTGAGAGTGTAGTGTGGACCTGGTGAGAGTGTAGTGTGGACCTGGTGAGAGTGTAGTGTGGACCTGGTGAGAGTGTAGTGTGGACCTGGTGAGAGTGTAGTGTGGACCTGGTGAGTGTAGTGTGGACCTGGTGAGTGT
Organism: Cherax quadricarinatus; assembly: GCF_038502225.1. Classification (NCBI taxonomy): domain Eukaryota; kingdom Metazoa; phylum Arthropoda; class Malacostraca; order Decapoda; family Parastacidae; genus Cherax; species Cherax quadricarinatus. The sequence continues at coordinate 9,329 of NW_027196272.1, read as the reverse complement.
AGTGTGGACCTGGTGAGAGTGTAGTGTGGACCTGGTGAGAGTGTAGTGTGGACCTGGTGAGTGTAGTGTGGACCTGGTGAGAGTGTAGTGTGGACCTGGTGAGAGTGTAGTGTGGACCTGGTGAGAGTGTAGTGTGGACCTGGTGAGTGTAGTGTGGACCTGGTGAGAGTGTAGTGTGGACCTGGTGAGAGTGTAGTGTGGACCTGGTGAGAGTGTAGTGTGGACCTGGTGAGAGTGTAGTGTGGACCTGGTGAGAGTGTAGTGTGGACCTGGTGAGTGTAGTGTGGACCTGGTGAGAGTGTAGTGTGGACCTGGTGAGAGTGTAGTGTGGACCTGGTGAGAGTGTAGTGTGGACCTGGTGAGAGTGTAGTGTGGACCTGGTGAGAGTGTAGTGTGGACCTGGTGAGAGTGTACTGTGGACCTGGTGATAGTGTAGTGTGGACCTGGTGAGAGAGTAGTGTGGACCTGGTGAGAGTGTGCTGCTGCGTACCTGGTGAGAGTGTAGTGTGGACCTTCTGAGAGTGTAGTCTGGACCTGGTGAGAGAGTAATGTGGACCTGGTGAGAGTGTAGTCTGGACCTGGTGAGAGTGTAGTCTGGACCTGGTGAGAGTTTAGTGTGGACCTGGTGAGAGTGTAGTGTGGACCTGGTGAGAGTGTAGTGCGGACCTGGTGAGAGTGTAGTGTGGACCTGGTGAGAGTGTAGTGTGGACCTGGTGAGAGTGTAGTGTGGACCTGGTGAGAGTGTAGTGTGGACCTGGTGAGAGTGTAGTGTGGACCTGGTGAGAGTGTAGTGTGGACCTGGTGAGAGTGTAGTGTGGACCTGGTGAGAGTGTAGTGTGGACCTGGTGAGAGTGTAGTGTGGACCTGGTGAGAGTGTAGTGTGGACCTGGTGAGAGTGTAGTGTGGACCTGGTGAGAGTGTAGTGTGGACCTCGTGAGAGTATAGTCTGGACCTGGTGAGAGTGTAGTGTAGATCTGTTGAGAATGTAGTGTGGACTTGGTAAGAGTGTAGTGTGGACCTGGTGAGAATGTAGTGAGGACCTGGTGAGAGTGTAGTGTGGACCTGGTGAGAGTGTAGTGTGGACCTGGTGAGAGTGTAATGTGGACCTGGTGATAGTGGAGATTGAACCTGGTGTGAGTGTAGTCTGGACCTGGTGAGAGTGTAGTGTGGACCTGGAGAGAGTGTAGTGTGGACCTGGTAAGAATGTAGTCTGGACCTGGTGAGTGTAGTGTGGACCTGGTGAGAGTGTAGTGTGAGCCTAGTGAGAGTGTAGTGTGAACCTGGTGATAGTGTAGTTTGGACCTGGTGAGAGTGTAGTGTGGACCTGGTGAGTGTAGTGTGGACCTGGTGAGAGTGTAGTGTGGACCTGGTGAGAGTGTAGTGTGGACCTGGTGAGAGTGTAGTGTGGACCTGGTGAGAGTGTAGTGTGGACCTGGTGAGAGTGTAGTGTGGACCTGGTGAGAGTGTAGTGTGGACCTGGTGAGAGTGTAGTGTGGACCTGGTGAGAGTGTAGTGTGGACCTGGTGAGAGTGTAGTGTGGACCTGGTGAGAGTGTAGTGTGGACCTGGTGAGAGTGTAGTGTGGACCTGGTGAGAGTGTAGTGTGGACCTGGTGAGAGTGTAGTGTGGACCTGGTGAGAGTGTAGTGTGGACCTGGTGAGAGTGTAGTGTGGACCTGGTGAGAGTGTAGTGTGGACCTGGTGAGAGTGTAGTGTGGACCTGGTGAGAGTGTAGTGTGGACCTGGTGAGTGTAGTGTGGACCTGGTGAGTGTAGTGTGGACCTGGTGAGAGTGTAGTGTGGACCTGGTGAGAGTGTAGTGTGGACCTGGTGAGTGTAGTGTGGACCTGGTGAGTGTAGTGTGGACCTGGTGAGAGTGTAGTGTGGACCTGGTGAGAGTGTAGTGTGGACCTGGTGAGTGTAGTGTGGACCTGGTGAGAGTGTAGTGTGGACCTGGTGAGAGTGTAGTGTGGACCTGGTGAGAGTGTAGTGTGGACCTGGTGAGTGTAGTGTGGACCTGGTGAGAGTGTAGTGTGGACCTGGTGAGAGTGTAGTGTGGACCTGGTGAGAGTGTAGTGTGGACCTGGTGAGAGTGTAGTGTGGACCTGGTGAGAGTGTAGTGTGGACCTGGTGAGAGTGTAGTGTGGACCTGGTGAGAGTGTAGTGTGGACCTGGTGAGAGTGTAGTGTGGACCTGGTGAGAGTGTAGTGTGGACCTGGTGAGAGTGTAGTGTGGACCTGGTGAGAGTGTAGTGTGGACCTGGTGAGAGTGTAGTGTGGACCTGGTGAGAGTGTAGTGTGGACCTGGTGAGAGTGTAGTGTGGACCTGGTGAGAGTGAAGTGTGGACCTGGTGAGAGTGTGTAGTGTGGACCTGGTGAGTGTAGTGTGGACCTGGTGAGAGTGTAGTGTGGATCTGGTGAGTGTAGTGTGGACCTGGTGAGAGTGTAGTGTGGACCTGGTGAGAGTGTAGTGTGGACCTGGTGAGAGTGTAGTGTGGACCTGGTGAGAGTGTAGTGTGGACCTGGTGAGAGTGTAGTGTGGACCTGGTGAGAGTGTAGTGTGGACCTGGTGAGAGTGTAGTGTGGACCTGGTGAGAGTGTAGTGTGGACCTGGTGAGAGTGTAGTGTGGACCTGGTGAGAGTGTAGTGTGGACCTGGTGAGAGTGTAGTGTGGACCTGGTGAGAGTGTAGTGTGGACCTGGTGAGAGTGTAGTGTGGACCTGGTGAGAGTGTAGTGTGGACCTGGTGAGAGTGTAGTGTGGACCTGGTGAGAGTGTAGTGTGGACCTGGTGAGTGTAGTGTGGACCTGGTGAGAGTGTAGTGTGGACCTGGTGAGAGTGTAGTGTGGACCTGGTGAGAGTGTAGTGTGGACCTGGTGAGAGTGTAGTGTGGACCTGGTGAGAGTGTAGTGTGGACCTGGTGAGAGTGTAGTCTGGACCTGGTGAGAGTGTAGTGTAGATCTGTTGAGAATGTAGTGTGGACTTGGTAAGAGTGTAGTGTGGACCTGGTGAGAATGTAGTGAGGACCTGGTGAGAGTGTAGTGTGGACCTGGTGAGAGTGTAGTGTGGACCTGGTGAGAGTGTAATGTGGACCTGGTGATAGTGGAGATTGAACCTGGTGAGAGTGTAGTCTGGACCTGGTGAGAGTGTAGTGTGGACCTGGAGAGAGTGTAGTGTGGACCTGGTAAGAATGTAGTCTGGACCTGGTGAGTGTAGTGTGGACCTGGTGAGAGTGTAGTGTGAGCCTAGTGAGAGTGTAGTGTGAACCTGGTGAGAGTGTAGTTTGGACCTGGTGAGAGTGTAGTGTGGACCTGGTGAGAGTGTAGTGTGGACCTGGTGAGAGTGTAGTGTGGACCTGGTGAGTGTAGTGTGGACCTGGTGAGAGTGTAGTGTGGACCTGGTGAGAGTGTAGTGTGGACCTGGTGAGAGTGTAGTGTGGACCTGGTGAGAGTGTAGTGTGGACCTGGTGAGAGTGTAGTGTGGACCTGGTGAGAGTGTAGTGTGGACCTGGTGAGAGTGTAGTGTGGACCTGGTGAGAGTGTAGTGTGGACCTGGTGAGAGTGTAGTGTGGACCTGGTGAGAGTGTAGTGTGGACCTGGTGAGAGTGTAGTGTGGACCTGGTGAGAGTGTAGTGTGGACCTGGTGAGAGTGTAGTGTGGACCTGGTGAGAGTGTAGTGTGGACCTGGTGAGAGTGTAGTGTGGACCTGGTGAGAGTGTAGTGTGGACCTGGTGAGAGTGTAGTGTGGACCTGGTGAGAGTGTAGTGTGGACCTGGTGAGAGTGTAGTGTGGACCTGGTGAGAGTGTAGTGTGGACCTGGTGAGAGTGTAGTGTGGACCTTGAGAGAGTGTAGTGTGGACCTGGTGAGTTTGTAGTGTGGACCTGGTGAGAGTGTAGTGTGGACCTGGTGAGAGTGTAGTGTGGACCTGGTGAGAGTGTAGTGTGGACCTGGTGAGAGTGTAGTGTGGACCTGGTGAGAGTGTAGTGTGGACCTGGTGAGAGTGTAGTGTGGACCTGGTGAGAGTGTAGTGTGGACCTGGTGAGTGTAGTGTGGACCTGGTGAGTGTAGTGTGGACCTGGTGAGAGTGTAGTGTGGACCTGGTGAGAGTGTAGTGTGGACCTGGTGAGTGTAGTGTGGACCTGGTGAGAGTGTAGTGTGGACCTGGTGAGAGTGTAGTGTGGACCTGGTGAGTGTAGTGTGGACCTGGTGAGAGTGTAGTGTGGACCTGGTGAGTGTAGTGTGGACCTGGTGAGAGTGTAGTGTGGACCTGGTGAGTGTAGTGTGGACCTGGTGAGTGTAGTGTGGACCTGGTGAGAGTGTAGTGTGGACCTGGTGAGAGTGTAGTGTGGACCTGGTGAGTGTAGTGTAGACCTGGTGAGTGTAGTGTGCACCTGGTGAGAGTATAGTGTGGACCTGGTGAGAGTATAGTGTGGACCTGGTGAGTGTAGTGTGGAGCTGGTGAGTGTAGTGAGAACATGGTGAGAGTGTAGTTTGGACCTGGTGAGAGTGTAGTGTGGACCTGGTGAGAGTGTAGTTTTGACCTGGTGAGAGTGTAGTGTGGACCTGGTGAGAGTGTAGTGTGGACCTGGTGAGAGTGTAGTGTGGACCTCGTGAGAGTATAGTCTGGACCTGGTGAGAGTGTAGTGTAGATCTGTTGAGAATGTAGTGTGGACTTGGTAAGAGTGTAGTGTGGACCTGGTGAGAATGTAGTGTGGACCTGGTGAGAGTGTAGTGTGGACCTGGTGAGAGTGTAGTGTGGACCTGGTGAGAGTGTAGTGTGGACCTGGTGAGAGTGTAGTGTGGACCTGGTGAGTGTAGTGTGGACCTGGTGAGAGTGTAGTGTGGACCTGGTGAGAGTGTAGTGTGGACCTGGTGAGAGTGTAGTGTGGACCTGGTGAGTGTAGTGTGGACCTGGTGAGAGTGTAGTGTGGACCTGGTGAGAGTGTAGTGTGGACCTGGTGAGTGTAGTGTGGACCTGGTGAGAGTGTAGTGTGGACCTGGTGAGAGTGTAGTGTGGACCTGGTGAGAGTGTAGTGTGGACCTGGTGAGAGTGTAGTGTGGACCTGGTGAGAGTGTAGTGTGGACCTGGTGAGAGTGTAGTGTGGACCTGGTGAGAGTGTAGTGTGGACCTGGTGAGAGTGTAGTGTGGACCTGGTGAGAGTGTAGTGTGGACCTGGTGAGAGTGTAGTGTGGACCTGGTGAGAGTGTAGTGTGGACCTGGTGAGAGTGTAGTGTGGACCTGGTGAGAGTGTAGTGTGGACCTGGTGAGAGTGTAGTGTGGACCTGGTGAGAGTGTAGTGTGGACCTGGTGAGAGTGTAGTGTGGACCTGGTGAGAGTGTAGTGTGGACCTGGTGAGTGTAGTGTGGACCTGGTGAGAGTGTAGTGTGGACCTGGTGAGAGTGTAGTGTGGACCTGGTGAGAGTGTAGTGTGGACCTGGTGAGTGTAGTGTGGACCTGGTGAGAGTGTAGTGTGGACCTGGTGAGAGTGTAGTGTGGACCTGGTGAGAGTGTAGTGTGGACCTGGTGAGAGTGTAGTGTGGACCTGGTGAGAGTGTAGTGTGGACCTGGTGAGAGTGTAGTCTGGACCTGGTGAGAGTGTAGTGTGGACCTGGTGAGAGTGTAGTGTGGACCTGGTGAGAGTGTAGTGTGGACCTGGTGAGAATGTAGTGTGGACCTGGTGAGAGTGTAGTGTGGACCTGGTGAGAGTGTAGTGTGGACCTGGTGAGAGTGTAGTGTGGACCTGGTGAGAGTGTAGTGTGGACTTGGTGAGAATGTAGTGTGGACCTGGTGAGAGTGTAGTGTGGACCTGGTGAGAGTGTAGTGTGGACCTGGTGAGAGTGTAGTGTGGACCTGGTGAGAGTGTAGTGTGGACCTGGTGAGAGTGTAGTGTGGACCTGGTGAGAGTGTAGTGTGGACCTGGTGAGTGTAGTGTGGACCTGGTGAGAGTGTAGTGTGGACCTGGTGAGAGTGTAGTGTGGACCTGGTGAGTGTAGTGTGGACCTGGTGAGTGTAGTGTGGACCTGGTGAGAGTGTAGTGTGGACCTGGTGAGAGTGTAGTGTGGACCTGGTGAGTGTAGTGTGGACCTGGTGAGAGTGTAGTGTGGACCTGGTGAGAGTGTAGTGTGGACCTGGTGAGAGTGTAGTGTGGACCTGGTGAGAGTGTAGTGTGGACCTGGTGAGAGTGTAGTGTGGACCTGGTGAGAGTGTAGTGTGGACCTGGTGAGAGTGTAGTGTGGACCTGGTGAGAGTGTAGTGTGGACCTGGTGAGAGTGTAGTGTGGACCTGGTGATAGTGTAGTGTGGACCTGGTGAGAGTGTAGTGTGGACCTGGTGAGAGTGTAGTGTGGACCTGGTGATAGTGTAGCATGGACCTGGTGATAGTGTATTGTGGACCTGGTGAGAGTGTAGTGTGGACCTGGTGAGAGTGTAGTGTGGACCTGGTGAGAGTGTAGTGTGGACCTGGTGAGAGTGTAGTGTGGACCTGGTGAGAGTGTAGTGTGGACCTGGTGAGAGTGTAGTGTGGACCTGGTGAGAGTGTAGTGTGGACCTGGTGAGAGTGTAGTGTGGACCTGGTGAGCGTGTAGTGCGGACCTGGTGAGAGTGTAGTGTGGACCTGGTGAGAGTGTAGTGTGGACCTGGTGAGAGTGTAGTGTGGACCTGGTGAGAGTGTAGTGTGGACCTGGTGAGAGTGTAGTGTGGACCTGGTGAGAGTGCAGTGTGGACCTGGTGAGAGTGTAGTGTGGACCTGGTGAGAGTGTAGTGTGGACCTGGTGAGAGTGTAGTGTGGACCTGGTGAGTGTAGTGTGGACCTGGTGAGAGTGTAGTGTGGACCTGGTGAGAGTGTAGTGTGGACCTGGTGAGAGTGTAGTGTGGACCTGGTGAGAGTGTAGTGTGGACCTGGTGAGAGTGTAGTGTGGACCTGGTGAGAGTGTAGTGTGGACCTGGTGAGAGTGTAGTGTGGACCTGGTGAGTGTAGTGTGGACCTGGTGAGAGTGTAGTGTGGACCTGGTGAGAGTGTAGTGTGGACCTGGTGAGAGTGTAGTGTGGACCTGGTGAGTGTAGTGTGGACCTGGTGAGAGTGTAGTGTGGACCTGGTGAGAGTGTAGTGTGGACCTGGTGAGAGTGTAGTGTGGACCTGGTGAGAGTGTAGTGTGGACCTGGTGAGAGTGTAGTGTTGACCTGGTGAGAGTGTAGTGTGATCTTGGTGAGAGTGTAGTATGAACCTGGTGAGAGTGTAGTGTGGACCTGGTGAGAGTGTAGTGTGGACCTGGTGAGAGTGTAGTGTGGACCTGGTGAGAGTGTAGTCTGGACCTGGTGAGAGTGTAGTGTGGACCTGGTGAGAGTGTAGTGTGGACCTGGTGAGAGTGTAGTCTGGACCTGGTGAGAGTGTAGTGTGGACCTGGTGAGAGTGTAGTGTGGACCTGGTGAGAGTGTAGTGTGGACCTGGTGAGAGTGTAGTTTGGACCTGGTGAGAGTGTAGTGTGGACCTGGTGAGAGTGTAGTGTGGACCTGGTGAGAGTGTAGTCTGGACCTGGTGAGAGTGTAGTGTGGACCTGGTGAGAGTGTAGTCTGGACCTGGTGAGAGTGTAGTGTGGACCTGGTGAGAGTGTAGTCTGGACCTGGTGAGAGTGTAGTGTGGACCTGGTGAGAGTGTAGTGTGGACCTGGTGAGAGTGTAGTGTGGACCTGGTGAGAGTGTAGTGTGGACCTGGTGAGAGTGTAGTGTGGACCTGGTGATAGTGTAGTGTGGACCTGGTGAGAGTGTAGTGTGGACCTGGTGAGTGTAGTGTGGACCTGGTGAGAGTGTAGTGTGGACCTGGTGAGAGTGTAGTGTGGACCTGGTGAGTGTAGTGTGGACCTGGTGAGTGTAGTGTGGACCTGGTGAGAGTGTAGTGTGGACCTGGTGAGAGTGTAGTGTGGACCTGGTGAGTGTAGTGTGGACCTGGTGAGAGTGTAGTGTGGACCTGGTGAGAGTGTAGTGTGGACCTGGTGAGTGTAGTGTGGACCTGGTGAGAGTGTAGTGTGGACCTGGTGAGTGTAGTGTGGACCTGGTGAGAGTGTAGTGTGGACCTAGTGAGTGTAGTGTGGACCTGGTGAGTGTAGTGTGGACCTGGTGAGAGTGTAGTGTGGACCTGGTGAGAGTGTAGTGTGGACCTGGTGAGTGTAGTGTGGACCTGGTGAGTGTAGTGTGGATCTGGTGAGAGTGTAGTCTGGACCTGGTGAGAGTGTAGTGTGGACCTGGTGAGTGTAATGTGGACCTGGTGAGTGTTGTGTGGACCTGGTGAGAGTGTAGATTTGACCTTGTGAGAGTGTAGTGTGGACCTGGTGAGAGTAGTGTGGACCTGGTGAGAGTGTAGTGTGTACCTGGTGAGAGTGTAGTGTGGACCTGGTGAGAGTGTAGTGTGGACCTCGTGAGAGTATAGTCTGGACCTGGTGAGAGTGTAGTGTAGATCTGTTGAGAATGTAGTGTGGACTTGGTAAGAGTGTAGTGTGGACCTGGTGAGAATGTAGTGAGGACCTGGTGAGAGTGTAGTGTGGACCTGGTGAGAGTGTAGTGTGGACCTGGTGAGAGTGTAGTGTGGACCTGGTGAGAGTGTAGTGTGGACCTGGTGAGTGTAGTGTGGACCTGGTGAGAGTGTAGTGTGGACCTGGTGAGAGTGTAGTGTGGACCTGGTGAGTGTAGTGTGGACCTGGTGAGTGTAGTGTGGACCTGGTGAGAGTGTAGTCTGGACCTGGTGAGAGTGTAGTGTGGACCTGGTGAGTGTAGTGTGGACCTGGTGAGAGTGTAGTGTGGACCTGGTGAGAGTGTAGTTTTGACCTGGTGAGAGTGTAGTGTGGACCTGGTAAGAGTAGAGTGGACCTCGTGAGAGTATAGTCTGGACCTGTTGAGAGTGTAATGTGGACCTGGTGAGTGTAGTGTGGACCCGGTGAGAGTGTAATGTGGACCTGGTGATAGTGGAGATTGAACCTGGTGTGAGTGTAGTCTGGACATGGTGAGAGTGTAGTGTGTACCTGGAGAGAGTGTAGTGTGGACCTGGTAGGAATGTAGTCTGGACCTGGTGAGTGTAGTGTGGATCTGGTGATAGTGTAGTGTCGACCTGGTGAGAGTGTAGTGTGGACCTGGTGAGAGTGTAGTATGGACCTGGTGAGTGTAGTGTGGACCTGGTGATAGTGTAGTGTGGACCTGGTGAGGGTGTAGTGTGAACCTCGTGAGAGTGTAGTGTGGACCTGGTGAGAGTGTAGTGTGGACCTGGTGAGAGTGTAGTCTGGACCTGGTGAGAGTGTAGTCTGGACCTGGTGAGAGTGTAGTGTGGACCTGGTGAGAGTGTAGTGTG